>NW_027096126.1:0-61000 GCF_040115645.1 Euwallacea fornicatus | reverse complement strand
TTCTTTGAAACTCAAGATGATACAAACATGATGTGTAACGTCATGTTAAAGATCTCGTCGAGATGGTTCATTTGAGTCTTTGTTTAAGAATTTGGTCCTCATTGACCGAAGTTATCGAGCTTCAAAATGTGAAAAGTCACAAAACTTGTATGTTTGAGCTCATTAAGTACTATTTTTCTTTGAGACTCAAGATGATACAAACATGATGTGTATCATTATGTTAAAGATCTCGTCGAGAAGGTTCATTTGAGTCTTTGATTAAGAAATTTGGTCCTCATTGACCGAAGTTATCGAGCTTCAACATGTGAAAAGTCACAAAAATTGTATGTTTGAGCTCATTAAGTACTATTTTCGTGGAAACTCAAGATGATATAATCATGATGTGTAACGTCATGTTAAAGATCTCGTCAAGATGGTTCATTTGAGTCTTTGTTTAAGAAATTTGGTCCTCATTGACCGAAGTTATCGAGCTCCAACATGTGAAAAGTCACAAAAATTGTATGTTTGAGCTCATAAAGTACTATTTTTCGTGGGAACTCAAGATGATACAATCATGATGTGTTACGTCATGTTAAAGATCTCGTCGAGATGGTTCATTTGAGTATTTGATTAAGAAATTTGGTCCTCATTGACCGAAGTTATCGAGCTTCAACCTGTGAAAAGTCACAAAAATTGTATGTTTGAGCTCATAAAGTAGTATTTTTCGTGGAAACTCAAGATGATACAATCATGATGTGTTACGTCATGTTAAAGATCTCGTCGAGATGGTTCATTTGAGTCTTTGTTTAAGAAATTTGGTCCTCATTGACCGAAGTTATCGAGCTTCAACATGTGAAAAGTCACAAAAATTGTATGTTTGAGCTCATTAAGTACTATTTTTCGTCGAAACTCAAGATGATACAATCATGATGTGTTACGTCATGTTAAAGATCTTGTCGAGATGGTTCATTTGAGTCTTTAATTAAAAAATTTGGTCCTCATTGAACGAAGTTATAGAGCTTCAAAGTGTGAAAAGTCACAAAACTTGTATGTTTGAGCTCATAAAGTACTATTTTTCGTGGAAACTCAAGATGATACAATCATGATGTGTAACGTCATGTTAAAGATCTCGTCGAGATGGTTCATTTGAGACTTTGATTAAGAAATTTGGTCCTCATTGACCGAAGTTATCGAGCTTCAACCTGTGAAAAGTCACAAAAATTGTATGTTTGAGCTCATAAAGTACTATTTTTCGTGGAAACTCAAGATGATACAAACATGATGTGTATCATTATGTTAAAGATCTCGTCGAGAAGGTTCATTTGAGTCTTTGTTTAAGAAATTTGGTCCTCATTGACCGAAGTTATCGAGCTTCAACATGTGAAAAGTCACAAAAATTGTATGTTTGAGCTCATTAAGTACTATTTTTCTTTGAAACTCAAGATGATACAATTGTAGGATCACGAAACCGGGCCATAATTCAATTGACCATCGACAGTTCCTAGATTTCTGTATTCGTCCTTTCCCGTTCGCAATGCCGCGTCCCATACTTAAACCATTATGATAAGGCAATTATAGTGATCATCCTTGGGCATCTGGTACCCAGATGTGACCAAGCGGGGTGAGAACCCAAGTAGAAGTAAGTTTAGTTAGTAAAAGAAGAGGCTGACCCGGGCAGTCCCAAAAACCGACGAATTGAGATAAGACAGGGCTCGGTCAGCTTGCTCTTCTTTTCTTTTGTTCCTTTTTTCGTTAATAAACGCACACTTATAGCTTTATTTCTTGAACTGTGATTTCTTTAGTAGATATAACCACCATCCCATATCTACTCTAGTATTGGAGTTTGATATCCCATTAAATCCCGATACTACATTTGGGGGCTCAACCGGGATCACAGTAATCAGGAAGGTTATAAGTGGGTGTGAAGTCGCGTCGGTAGTGCGTGTAAAAGTTGCAAGAAAGTGCCAAAGTTAGTGAGCCATGGAGGGAATAATCGACCAGGTTGCAAAAGGTGTCGCCGCAGTGGAGCTAGAGGACGCTCAACTTTCGAGAATGAAAGTTTCAAAGCTCAAAGAGGAGCTAAGGCAGCGAAATCTCAGCGTGACAGGTCGCAAATCTGAATTGTTGGCGAGACTAAGAGCGGCACTCCTACTTGAGCGAGATCACGCTGCCGGCAACGAGGAGGAGGATGAAGACTTTGAGGACAATGAAGAGGAAGAAGATGAAGATAGTGAAGCTGCCAATGCCAGGGGACTCAGAAGGGCAAGGAGTAGTCACGAGGAGGTATGTACCCGGTATCCTATGAGTGGTAGCCGAGGTAGTAATGACGACGAAGACGATAGTGATGACATGTACGACGAACGTGCCCATCACACCCCAATGACACGAGGACAGAAAGTGTCACAAAGGGTATTATTAACCTTCAAAGACGTTGAAGGATCTCTGGAGAAGTTCACCGGTGATGGCCATTCGAATGTCCAACGTTGGTTGGACGATTTCGAGGAGATGGCTTCGCTGTGTGGGTGGAACGAAGTCCAGAAAATTGCGTATGCCAAGCGATTGCTGGAGGGATCAGCTAAGTTGTTTATCACCTATGAAAGATGTGCAAAAACTTGGTTGAAGTTGAGAAAAGCGCTGAAAGATGAGTTTGAGGAAGCTGTGGACAGTTTGCAAGTGCATCGAGATCTGAGCACGAGGAAAAAGAAACCCGAAGAAACGCTCCAACAATATGCATATAGAATGCTACAGATTGCCGCGCCAGCAAATATTGAGACGCGTGCAGTCATTCAGTACATAATTGAAGGCATTCAAGATGATCCGGTAAGCAAAGCTGTACTGTACGGCGCAAAGGACATCAAACAGTTAAAAGAAAGATTCGGCCAGTACGAAAAAATGAAGCAGGAGATGGCGAAGTGTAAAACGCAACGGCCCGCGAAAAAATTTGATAGGACAGGACGTGTGGATAGCCAAAACAACATGAAGTCCAAAGCTCCAGGAAACACCGTAAAGAAGCGCTGTTTCAACTGCGGTGCAGAGGATCATGTGAGTGCATGGTGTCCCGTGAAAGAAAAGGGGAAAAAATGTTTTAAGTGCGGTGCGTTCGGGCATATCGCCGCGGAGTGTACGGGAAAAGCTAGAGATGTATATGTAGTGTCGCGGCCGAGAAAGGAGAAGTACCAAAAGGCAGTGACAATTAGGGACAGTAAGGTTCTAGCTTTAGTGGACACTGGTAGTGATTTAACTCTAATGAGCGAAAGTGAGTATGAAAGATTGGGGTCACCTTTGTTAGTAAGTAGGCGTGTATGTTTTGAAGGTTTAGGCTCTGAGGTTAATGAAACGATAGGTTCCTTTACCACTAGCATGACGGTGGAACATGATGACTTCGCCGTGGAATTCCATGTCGTACCAAGCACCATCCTTAAGCAATCGATTATTCTGGGGACAGACTTTTTAGATCGCGTTGAACTCCGCGTCCGACGGGGAAAAGTAACCTTTTTTAAGTTAGACGATGATGACAGCGTTGATGTCGCTGAGTCTAGGCGGCCGCACATATTTAAGATCAATACGATTGACGAAGCAAAAGAAATTGAGCTATCGCATATTAAAGAGGAGGGCTATAAGGAGGAAATTAGGGAAATTATCGAAAATTATAAGCCAGAAGCAACACAAGACGTTGGTCCACGGGCTAAAATAATTTTAAAATCCGATAAACCAGTAATATCAAGACCGCGTAGGTTGGCTCCTTCAGAGCGAAAGGAGGTAGCTGATCTCATGAAATTGTGGATGGAAGAAGGGGTTATTCGACCATCTAATTCAGAATATGCAAGTCCGATTGTTATAGTTAGGAAGAAGGATGGCAACATTCGTGTGTGTGTAGACTATCGAAAACTAAATCGGCTGATTTTAAGACCCCTGTCTCCTCTACCGTTAATTGAGGATCAAATAGACGCCTTAGCCGAAGGGGTATATTTTACCGTCCTTGACCTAAGAAATGGATTTTTCCATGTACGGGTCGACGAGGATAGTCAAAAATATACAGCCTTTGTAACGCCTGATGGTCAGTTTGAGTTTCTGAAACTGCCATTCGGGTTGAGCATTTCCCCTTCGGTGTTTCAGAGCTACATAAATGCTGTTTTTAGGGAGCTGGTAAAGGTGGGAATTTTGGTTTTGTATATGGACGATTTGATTATAATAGCCAAATCTATGAGAGAAGCTCTTAAGAATTTTAAAACAGTAGTCAAGGTCGCTGCTCAGCACGGGCTGAGAATAAAATGGGAAAAATGCCAATTTTTGACGGATACTGTTGATTTTCTGGGGCATGTTGTATCTAGGGGTACAGTAAGACCGTCGGAAGTTAAAACGTTGGCTGTCCAAAAGTTCCCGGTGCCCATGAATGTTAAGGGTGTACAAAGTTTTTTGGGCCTCACCGGTTATTTTCGGAAATTTATTCCAGGGTATTCCCTTATAGCCCGACCTTTGACTGATTTGACGAGAAAGGACTGTCAATTTAACTTTGGCGCGAGAGAAGTAGAAGCTTTTGGGAAATTGAAGGCATCGTTAACAAATGGACCTGTTTTAAAAATATATCGGGTAGGGGCAGAGACGGAATTACACACAGATGCGTCGTGCTTGGGATACGGTATGATTCTCATGCAAAGGGATTATGATGATGGCAAATTCCACCCGGTGTATTATGCTAGTGGTAAGACGACCGAAGCAGAGTCTAAGTACTGTAGTTATGAGTTAGAGGTGTTGGCCATTGTAAAAGCCTTAGAAAAATTTAGGGTCTATTTATTGAATATACCGTTTAAGATTGTAACCGATTGCCAAGCATTCGCCGCCACTATGAAAAAAGAGAAATTGTGTTTGAGGGTGGCGAGGTGGGTGTTATTGTTACAAGATTATAATTACGAAGTAGTTCATAGACCAGGCAAGAACATGTCGCATGTAGACGCGCTTAGTAGAAACCCTTTACCTATAAGTTTGTACATTTCTGAAAATGACGACGGTTTGATTGCGCGATTGAGAAGTGCTCAGGACAGAGATGAAGATTTAAAACGAATTATCAACGCCACAACGCGCAATGAAGCCGACGGCTTTTTGTTAAAAAATAAGCTATTGTATAAGAACGTGGATGGAGAAAGTTTGGTAGTAGTTCCTAAGAGTATGGAGACGCAGGTAATTAGGAGGGCTCATGATCGGGGACATTTTGGGATAACCAAAACTGAAGCGGTAGTCAAAAGAGACTTCTGGTTTAAGGGGATGCGTCCAAAAGTGGAACAAGTAGTCGCAAGCTGCCTTGATTGTATCCTGGCTGAAAGGAAGCATGGTAAGCTAGAGGGATTCCTGCACCCCGTTTGCAAAGGCGACGTTCCACTCGACACGTACCACATAGACCACGTGGGACCAATGACTGGCACGCAGAAAAAATACAAACACATATTAGTAATCATAGACGCTTTTAGCAAATTTGTGTGGTTGTATCCGACTAAATCGACAGGTACCGCGGAGGTACTGCATCGACTGCGAGGCCAATCCAATGTTTTCGGAAATCCTAGAAGGATTATTTCTGATCGAGGAACAGCCTTCACGTCTAATGACTTCCAGGATTACTGCAAAAGCGAAAAAATCGAACACTCCCTAATAGCGACGAGGATTCCACGAGGAAATGGGCAAGTCGAAAGGGTAAATCGCACTCTTATTCCGCTATTAACCAAGATGGCCGCGCCAACGCCGGACACATGGTACAAACACGTAGACAATGTGCAAAGATACCTGAACGCGACGCCAAATCGCAGTACGGGCAAATCACCGTGTCAATTGTTGTTTGGAGTTGCCATGAGGTTGAAAGAGGATGTGAACCTAAAGGAATTATTAGAGGAAGAGTGGCTTACCCAGGTCGAAGAGGACCGCGAGGAATTAAGACAAACGGCAAGGAACCGCATAGAGAAAGTCCAACAAGAGAATCGCCGCGGGTTCAATAAGAGTCGTAAAGCAGCCAAGGCGTACAAGGAAGGAGATTGGGTGGCTATTCAGCGGACACAATTTGGGCCAGAATTAAAACTAAAAGGGAAGTTTTTGGGCCCTTATCAGATTGTAAAAGTACTAAGAAACGACCGCTACCTAGTTGAGAAGGTTAGCGAGCACGAGGGGCCACAGCGAACATCAACATCAGCCGACCACATGAAACCATGGGGTATGGGTTTTGCTAACAAAGAATCCGACGAAGACAATTGAGGGCAATTGTCGCGGCAGGATGGCCGAATGTAGGATCACGAAACCGGGCCATAATTCAATTGACCATCGACAGTTCCTAGATTTCTGTATTCGTCCTTTCCGTTCGCAATGCCGCGTCCCATACTTAAACCATTATGATAAGGCAATTATAGTGATCATCCTTGGGCATCTGGTACCCAGATGTGACCAAGCGGGGTGAGAACCCAAGTAGAAGTAAGTTTAGTTAGTAAAAGAAGAGGCTGACCCGGGCAGTCCCAAAAACCGACGAATTGAGATAAGACAGGGCTCGGTCAGCTTGCTCTTCTTTTCTTTTGTTCCTTTTTTCGTTAATAAACGCACACTTATAGCTTTATTTCTTGAACTGTGATTTCTTTAGTAGATATAACCACCATCCCATATCTACTCTAGTATTGGAGTTTGATATCCCATTAAATCCCGATACTACACAATCATGATGTGTAACGTCATGTTAAAGATCTCGTCGAGATGGTTCATTTGAGTCTTTGATTAAGAAATTTGGTCCTCATTGACCGAAGTTATAGAGCTTCAAAGTGTGAAAAGTCACAAAAATTGTATGTTTGAGCTCATAAAGTACTATTTTTCGTGGAAACTCAAGATGATACAATCATGATGTGTAACGTCATGTTAAAGATCTCGTCGAGATGGTTCATTTGAGTCTTTGTTTAAGAAATTTGGTCCTCATTGACCGAAGTTATCGAGCTCCAACATGTGAAAAGTCACAAAAATTGTATGTTTGAGCTCATAAAGTACTATTTTTCGTGGAAACTCAAGATGATACAATCATGATGTGTAACGTCATGTTAAAGATCTCGTCGAGATGGTTCATTTGAGTCTTTGTTTAAGAAATTTGGTCGTCATTGACCGAAGTTATCGAGCTTCAAAATGTGAAAAGTCACAAAACTTGTATGTTTGAGCTCATAAAGTACTATTTTTCGTGGAAACTCAAGATGATACAATCATGATGTGTAACGTCATGTTAAAGATCTCGTCGAGATGGTTCATTTGAGTCTTTGTTTAAGAAATTTGGTCCTCATTGACCGAAGTTATCGAGCTTCAACATGTGAAAAGTCACAAAAATTGTATGTTTGAGCTCATTAAGTACTATTTTTCGTGGAAACTCAAGATGATACAATCATGATGTGTTACGTCATGTTAAAGATCTCGTCGAGATGGTTCATTTGAGTCTTTGATTAAGAAATTTGGTCCTCATTGAACGAAGTTATAGAGCTTCAAAGTGTGAAAAGTCACAAAACTTGTATGTTTGAGCTCATTAAGTACTATTTTTCGTGGAAACTCAAGATGATACAATCATGATGTGATACGTCATGTTAAAGATCTCGTCGAGATGGTTCATTTGAGTCTTTGATTAAGAAATTTGGTCCTCATTGAACGAAGTTATAGAGCTTCAAAGTGTGAAAAGTCACAAAAATTTTATGTTTGAGCTCATAAAGTACTATTTTTCGTGGAAACTCAAGATGATACAATCATGATGTGTATCATTATGTTAAAGATCTCGTCGAGAAGGTTCATTTGAGTCTTTGTTTAAGAAATTTGGTCCTCATTGACCGAAGTTATCGAGCTTCAACATGTGAAAAGTCACAAAAATTGTATGTTTGAGCTCATAAAGTAGTATTTTTCGTGGAAACTCAAGATGATACAATCATGATGTGTAACGTCATGTTAAAGATCTCGTCGAGATGGTTCATTTGAGTCTTTGTTTAAGAAATTTGGTCCTCATTGACCGAAGTTATCGAGCTTCAAAATGTGAAAAGTCACAAAACTTGTATGTTTGAGCTCATTAAGTACTATTTTTCTTTGAAACTCAAGATGATACAATCATGATGTGTAACGTCATGTTAAAGATCTCGTCGAGATGGTTCATTTGGCTCTTTGATTAAGAAATTTGATCCTCATTGACCGAAGTTATCGAGCTTCAACATGTGAAAAGTCACAAAAAGTGTATGTTTGAGCTCATAAAGTTCTATTTTTCGTGGAAACTCAAGATGATACAATCATGATGTGTAACGTCATGTTAAAGATCTCGTCGAGATGGTTCATTTGACTCTTTGATTAAGAAATTTGGTCCTCATTGACCGAAGTTATCGAGCTTCAACCTGTGAAAAGTCACAAAAATTGTATGTTTGAGCTCATAAAGTACTATTTTTCGTGGAAACTCAAGATGATACAATCATGATGTGTTACGTCATGTTAAAGATCTCGTCGAGATGGTTCATTTGAGTCTTTGATTAAGAAATTTGGTCCTCATTGACCGAAGTTATCGAGCTTCAACCTGTGAAAAGTCACAAAAATTGTATGTTTGAGCTCATAAAGTACTATTTTTCGTGGAAACTCAAGATGATACAATCATGATGTGTTACGTCATGTTAAAGATCTCGTCGAGATGGTTCATTTGAGTCTTTGTTTAAGAAATTTGGTCCTCATTGACCGAAGTTATCGAGCTTCAACATGTGAAAAGTCACAAAAATTGTATGTTTGTGCTCTTTAAGTACTATTTTTCTTTGAAACTCAAGATGATACAAACATGATGTGTAACGTCATGTTAAAGATCTCGTCGAGATGGTTCATTTGAGTCTTTGTTTAAGAAATTTGGTCCTCATTGACCGAAGTTATCGAGCTTCAAAATGTGAAAAGTCACAAAACTTGTATGTTTGAGCTCATTAAGTACTATTTTTCTTTGAGACTCAAGATGATACAAACATGATGTGTATCATTATGTTAAAGATCTCGTCGAGAAGGTTCATTTGAGTCTTTGATTAAGAAATTTGGTCCTCATTGACCGAAGTTATCGAGCTTCAACATGTGAAAAGTCACAAAAATTGTATGTTTGAGCTCATTAAGTACTATTTTTCGTGGAAACTCAAGATGATATAATCATGATGTGTAACGTCATGTTAAAGATCTCGTCAAGATGGTTCATTTGAGTCTTTGTTTAAGAAATTTGGTCCTCATTGACCGAAGTTATCGAGCTCCAACATGTGAAAAGTCACAAAAATTGTATGTTTGAGCTCATAAAGTACTATTTTTCGTGGGAACTCAAGATGATACAATCATGATGTGTTACGTCATGTTAAAGATCTCGTCGAGATGGTTCATTTGAGTATTTGATTAAGAAATTTGGTCCTCATTGACCGAAGTTATCGAGCTTCAACATGTGAAAAGTCACAAAAATTGTATGTTTGAGCTCATAAAGTAGTATTTTTCGTGGAAACTCAAGATGATACAATCATGATGTGTTACGTCATGTTAAAGATCTCGTCGAGATGGTTCATTTGAGTCTTTGTTTAAGAAATTTGGTCCTCATTGACCGAAGTTATCGAGCTTCAAAATGTGAAAAGTCACAAAACTTGTATGTTTGAGCTCATTAAGTACTATTTTTCTTTGAAACTCAAGATGATACAATCATGATGTGTAACGTCATGTTAAAGATCTCGTCGAGATGGTTCATTTGGCTCTTTGATTAAGAAATTTGATCCTCATTGACCGAAGTTATCGAGCTTCAACATGTGAAAAGTCACAAAAATTGTATGTTTGAGCTCATAAAGTTCTATTTTTCGTGGAAACTCAAGATGATACAATCATGATGTGTAACGTCATGTTAAAGATCTCGTCGAGATGGTTCATTTGGCTCTTTGATTAATAAATTTGGTCCTCTTTGACCGAAGTTATTGAGCTTCAAAATGTGAAAAGTCACAAAACTTGTATGTTTGAGCTCATTAAGTACTATTTTTCTTTGAAACTCAAGATGATACAAACATGATGTGTAACGTCATGTTAAAGATCTCGTCGAGATGGTTCATTTGAGTGGTTGTTTAAGAAATTTGGTCCTCATTGACCGAAGTTATCGAGCTTCAACATGTGAAAAGTCACAAAAATTGTATGTTTGAGCTCATAAAGTACTATTTTTCGTGGAAACTCAAGATGATAAAATCATGATGTGTAACGTCATGTTAAAGATCTCGTCGAGATGGTTCATTTGAGTCTTTGTTTAAGAAATTTGGTCCTCATTGACCGAAGTTATCGAGCTTCAACATGTGAAAAGTCACAAAACTTGTATGTTTGAGCTCATTAAGTACTATTTTTCGTGGAAACTCAAGATGATAAAATCATGATGTGTAACGTCATGTTAAAGATCTCGTCGAGATGGTTCATTTGAGTCTTTGATTAAGAAATTTGGTCCTCATTGACCGAAGTTATAGAGCTTCAAAGTGTGAAAAGTCACAAAAATTGTAGGTTTGAGCTCATAAAGTACTATTTTTCGTGGAAACTCAAGATGATACAATCATGATGTGTAACGTCATGTTAAAGATCTCGTCGAGATGGTTCATTTGAGTCTTTGTTTAAGAAATTTGGTCCTCATTGACCGAAGTTATCGAGCTCCAACATGTGAAAAGTCACAAAAATTGTATGTTAGAGCTCATAAAGTACTATTTTTCGTGGAAACTCAAGATGATACAATCATGATGTGTAACGTCATGTTAAAGATCTCGTCGAGATGGTTCATTTGAGTCTTTGTTTAAGAAATTTGGTCCTCATTGACCGAAGTTATCGAGCTTCAACATGTGAAAAGTCACAAAACTTGTATGTTTGAGCTCATTAAGTACTATTTTTCTTTGAAACTCAAGATGATACAATCATGATGTGTAACGTCATGTTAAAGATCTCGTCGAGATGGTTCATTTGAGTCTTTGTTTAAGAAATTTGGTCCTCATTGACCGAAGTTATCGAGCTTCAACATGTGAAAAGTCACAAAACTTGTATGTTTGAGCTCATTAAGTACTATTTTTCTTTGAAACTCAAGATGATACTATCATGATGTGTAACGTCATGTTAAAGATCTCGTCGAGATGGTTCATTGGAGTCTTTGATTAAGAAATTTGGTCGTCATTGACCGAAGTTATCGAGCTTCAAAATGTGAAAAGTCACAAAAATTGTATGTTTGAGCTCATAAAGTACTATTTTTCGTGGAAACTCAAGATGATACAATCATGATGTGTAACGTCATGTTAAAGATCTCGTCGAGATGGTTCATTTGACTCTTTGATTAAGAAATTTGGTCCTCATTGACCGAAGTTATCGAGCTTCAACCTGTGAAAAGTCACAAAAATTGTATGTTTGAGCTCATAAAGTACTATTTTTCGTGGAAACTCAAGATGATACAATCATGATGTGTAACGTCATGTTAAAGATCTCGTCGAGATGGTTCATTTGAGTCTTTGTTTAAGAAATTTGGTCCTCATTGACCGAAGTTATCGAGCTTCAACATGTGAAAAGTCACAAAAATTGTATGTTTGAGCTCATTAAGTACTATTTTTCGTGGAAACTCAAGATGATACAATCATGATGTGTTACGTCATGTTAAAGATCTCGTCAAGATGGTTCATTTGAGTCTTTGATTAAGAAATTTGGTCCTCATTGAACGAAGTTATAGAGCTTCAAAGTGTGAAAAGTCACAAAACTTGTATGTTTGAGCTCATTAAGTACTATTTTTCGTGGAAACTCAAGATGATACAATCATGATGTGTTACGTCATGTTAAAGATCTCGTCAAGATGGTTCATTTGAGTCTTTGATTAAGAAATATGGTCCTCATTGAACGAAGTTATAGAGCTTCAAAGTGTGAAAAGTCACAAAACTTGTATGTTTGAGCTCATTAAGTACTATTTTTCTTTGAGACTCAAGATGATACAAACATGATGTGTATCATTATGTTAAAGATCTCGTCGAGAAGGTTCATTTGAGTCTTTGTTTAAGAAATTTGGTCCTCATTGACCGAAGTTATCGAGCTTCAACATGTGAAAAGTCACAAAAATTGTATGTTTGAGCTCATTAAGTACTATTTTTCGTGGAAACTAAAGATGATACAATCATGATGTGTTACGTCATGTTAAAGATCTCGTCGAGATGGTTCATTTGAGTTTTTGATTAAGAAATTTGGTCCTCATTGACCGATGTTATCGAGCTTCAACATGTGAAAAGTCACAAAAATTGTATGTTTGAGCTCATTAAGTACTATTTTTCGTGGAAACTCAAGATGATACAATCATGATGTGTAACGTCATGTTAAAGATCTCGTCGAGATGGTTCATTTGAGTCTTTGTTTAAGAAATTTGGTCCTCATTGACCGAAGTTATCGAGCTTCAACATGTGAAAAGTCACAAAAATTGTATGTTTGAGCTCATTAAGTACTATTTTTCGTCGAAACTCAAGATGATACAATCATGATGTGTTACGTCATGTTAAAGATCTCGTCGAGATGGTTCATTTGAGTCTTTAATTAAGAAATTTGGTCCTCATTGAACGAAGTTATAGAGCTTCAAAGTGTGAAAAGTCACAAAACTTGTATGTTTGAGCTCATAAAGTACTATTTTTCGTGGAAACTCAAGATGATACAATCATGATGTGTAACGTCATGTTAAAGATCTCGTCGAGATGGTTCATTTGGCTCTTTGATTAATAAATTTGGTCCTCTTTGACCGAAGTTATTGAGCTTCAAAATGTGAAAAGTCACAAAACTTGTATGTTTGAGCTCATTAAGTACTATTTTTCTTTGAAACTCAAGATGATACAAACATGATGTGTAACGTCATGTTAAAGATCTCGTCGAGATGGTTCATTTGAGTGGTTGTTTAAGAAATTTGGTCCTCATTGACCGAAGTTATCGAGCTTCAACATGTGAAAAGTCACAAAAATTGTATGTTTGAGCTCATAAAGTACTATTTTTCGTGGAAACTCAAGATGATAAAATCATGATGTGTAACGTCATGTTAAAGATCTCGTCGAGATGGTTCATTTGAGTCTTTGTTTAAGAAATTTGGTCCTCATTGACCGAAGTTATCGAGCTTCAACATGTGAAAAGTCACAAAACTTGTATGTTTGAGCTCATTAAGTACTATTTTTCGTGGAAACTCAAGATGATAAAATCATGATGTGTAACGTCATGTTAAAGATCTCGTCGAGATGGTTCATTTGAGTCTTTGATTAAGAAATTTGGTCCTCATTGACCGAAGTTATAGAGCTTCAAAGTGTGAAAAGTCACAAAAATTGTAGGTTTGAGCTCATAAAGTACTATTTTTCGTGGAAACTCAAGATGATACAATCATGATGTGTAACGTCATGTTAAAGATCTCGTCGAGATGGTTCATTTGAGTCTTTGTTTAAGAAATTTGGTCCTCATTGACCGAAGTTATCGAGCTCCAACATGTGAAAAGTCACAAAAATTGTATGTTAGAGCTCATAAAGTACTATTTTTCGTGGAAACTCAAGATGATACAATCATGATGTGTAACGTCATGTTAAAGATCTCGTCGAGATGGTTCATTTGAGTCTTTGTTTAAGAAATTTGGTCCTCATTGACCGAAGTTATCGAGCTTCAACATGTGAAAAGTCACAAAACTTGTATGTTTGAGCTCATTAAGTACTATTTTTCTTTGAAACTCAAGATGATACAATCATGATGTGTAACGTCATGTTAAAGATCTCGTCGAGATGGTTCATTTGAGTCTTTGTTTAAGAAATTTGGTCCTCATTGACCGAAGTTATCGAGCTTCAACATGTGAAAAGTCACAAAACTTGTATGTTTGAGCTCATTAAGTACTATTTTTCTTTGAAACTCAAGATGATACTATCATGATGTGTAACGTCATGTTAAAGATCTCGTCGAGATGGTTCATTGGAGTCTTTGATTAAGAAATTTGGTCGTCATTGACCGAAGTTATCGAGCTTCAAAATGTGAAAAGTCACAAAAATTGTATGTTTGAGCTCATAAAGTACTATTTTTCGTGGAAACTCAAGATGATACAATCATGATGTGTAACGTCATGTTAAAGATCTCGTCGAGATGGTTCATTTGACTCTTTGATTAAGAAATTTGGTCCTCATTGACCGAAGTTATCGAGCTTCAACCTGTGAAAAGTCACAAAAATTGTATGTTTGAGCTCATAAAGTACTATTTTTCGTGGAAACTCAAGATGATACAATCATGATGTGTAACGTCATGTTAAAGATCTCGTCGAGATGGTTCATTTGAGTCTTTGTTTAAGAAATTTGGTCCTCATTGACCGAAGTTATCGAGCTTCAACATGTGAAAAGTCACAAAAATTGTATGTTTGAGCTCATTAAGTACTATTTTTCGTGGAAACTCAAGATGATACAATCATGATGTGTTACGTCATGTTAAAGATCTCGTCAAGATGGTTCATTTGAGTCTTTGATTAAGAAATTTGGTCCTCATTGAACGAAGTTATAGAGCTTCAAAGTGTGAAAAGTCACAAAACTTGTATGTTTGAGCTCATTAAGTACTATTTTTCGTGGAAACTCAAGATGATACAATCATGATGTGTTACGTCATGTTAAAGATCTCGTCAAGATGGTTCATTTGAGTCTTTGATTAAGAAATATGGTCCTCATTGAACGAAGTTATAGAGCTTCAAAGTGTGAAAAGTCACAAAACTTGTATGTTTGAGCTCATTAAGTACTATTTTTCTTTGAGACTCAAGATGATACAAACATGATGTGTATCATTATGTTAAAGATCTCGTCGAGAAGGTTCATTTGAGTCTTTGTTTAAGAAATTTGGTCCTCATTGACCGAAGTTATCGAGCTTCAACATGTGAAAAGTCACAAAAATTGTATGTTTGAGCTCATTAAGTACTATTTTTCGTGGAAACTAAAGATGATACAATCATGATGTGTTACGTCATGTTAAAGATCTCGTCGAGATGGTTCATTTGAGTTTTTGATTAAGAAATTTGGTCCTCATTGACCGATGTTATCGAGCTTCAACATGTGAAAAGTCACAAAAATTGTATGTTTGAGCTCATTAAGTACTATTTTTCGTGGAAACTCAAGATGATACAATCATGATGTGTAACGTCATGTTAAAGATCTCGTCGAGATGGTTCATTTGAGTCTTTGTTTAAGAAATTTGGTCCTCATTGACCGAAGTTATCGAGCTTCAACATGTGAAAAGTCACAAAAATTGTATGTTTGAGCTCATTAAGTACTATTTTTCGTCGAAACTCAAGATGATACAATCATGATGTGTTACGTCATGTTAAAGATCTCGTCGAGATGGTTCATTTGAGTCTTTAATTAAGAAATTTGGTCCTCATTGAACGAAGTTATAGAGCTTCAAAGTGTGAAAAGTCACAAAACTTGTATGTTTGAGCTCATAAAGTACTATTTTTCGTGGAAACTCAAGATGATACAATCATGATGTGTAACGTCATGTTAAAGATCTCGTCGAGATGGTTCATTTGAGACTTTGATTAAGAAATTTGGTCCTCATTGACCGAAGTTATCGAGCTTCAACCTGTGAAAAGTCACAAAAATTGTATGTTTGAGCTCATAAAGTACTATTTTTCGTGGAAACTCAAGATGATACAATCATGATGTGTTACGTCATGTTAAAGATCTCGTCGAGATGGTTCATTTGAGTCTTTGATTAAGAAATTTGGTCCTCATTGAACGAAGTTATAGAGCTTAAAAGTGTGAAAAGTCACAAAACTTGTATGTTTGAGCTCATTAAGTACTATTTTTCTTTGAGACTCAAGATGATACAAACATGATGTGTATCATTATGTTAAAGATCTCGTCGAGAAGGTTCATTTGAGTCTTTGTTTAAGAAATTTGGTCCTCATTGACCGAAGTTATCGAGCTTCAACATGTGAAAAGTCACAAAACTTGTATGTTTGAGCTCATTAAGTACTATTTTTCTTTGAGACTCAAGATGATACAATCATGATGTGTAACGTCATGTTAAAGATCTCGTCGAGATGGTTCATTTGAGTCTTTGATTAAGAAATTTGGTCCTCATTGACCGAAGTTATCGAGCTCCAACATGTGAAAAGTCACAAAAATTGTATGTTAGAGCTCATAAAGTACTATTTTTCGTGGAAACTCAAGATGATACAATCATGATGTGTAACGTCATGTTAAAGATCTCGTCGAGATGGTTCATTTGAGTCTTTGTTTAAGAAATTTGGTCCTCATTGACCGAAGTTATCGAGCTTCAACATGTGAAAAGTCACAAAAATTGTATGTTTGAGCTCATTAAGTACTATTTTTCGTGGAAACTCAAGATGATACAATCATGATGTGTTACGTCATGTTAAAGATCTCGTCGAGATGGTTCATTTGAGTCTTTGTTTAAGAAATTTGGTCCTCATTGACCGAAGTTATCGAGCTTCAACATGTGAAAAGTCACAAAAATTGTATGTTTGAGCTCATAAAGTACTATTTTTCGTGGAAACTCAAGATGATACAATCATGATGTGTAACGTCATGTTAAAGATCTCGTCGAGATGGTTCATTTGAGTCTTTGTTTAAGAAATTTGGTCCTCATTGACCGAAGTTATCGAGCTCCAACATGTGAAAAGTCACAAAAATTGTATGTTAGAGCTCATAAGTACTATTTTTCGTGGAAACTCAAGATGATACAATCATGATGTGTAACGTCATGTTAAAGATCTCGTCGAGATGGTTCATTTGAGTCTTTGTTTAAGAAATTTGGTCCTCATTGACCGAAGTTATCGAGCTTCAACATGTGAAAAGTCACAAAAATTGTATGTTTGAGCTCATTAAGTACTATTTTTCGTGGAAACTCAAGATGATACAATCATGATGTGTTACGTCATGTTAAAGATCTCGTCGAGATGGTTCATTTGAGTCTTTGTTTAAGAAATTTGGTCCTCATTGACCGAAGTTATCGAGCTTCAACATGTGAAAAGTCACAAAAATTGTATGTTTGAGCTCATAAAGTACTATTTTTCGTGGAAACTCAAGATGATACAATCATGATGTGTAACGTCATGTTAAAGATCTCGTCGAGAAGGTTCATTTGAGTCTTTGTTTAAGAAATTTGGTCCTCATTGACCGAAGTTATCGAGCTTCAACATGTGAAAAGTCACAAAAATTGTATGTTTGAGCTCATTAAGTACTATTTTTCGTGGAAACTAAAGATGATACAATCATGATGTGTTACGTCATGTTAAAGATCTCGTCGAGATGGTTCATTTGAGTTTTTGATTAAGAAATTTGGTCCTCATTGACCGATGTTATCGAGCTTCAACATGTGAAAAGTCACAAAAATTGTATGTTTGAGCTCATTAAGTACTATTTTTCGTGGAGACTCAAGATGATACAATCATGATGTGTAACGTCATGTTAAAGATCTCGTCGAGATGGTTCATTTGAGTCTTTGTTTAAGAAATTTGGTCCTCATTGACCGAAGTTATCGAGCTTCAACATGTGAAAAGTCACAAAACTTGTATGTTTGAGCTCATTAAGTACTATTTTTCTTTGAAACTCAAGATGATACTATCATGATGTGTAACGTCATGTTAAAGATCTCGTCGAGATGGTTCATTGGAGTCTTTGATTAAGAAATTTGGTCGTCATTGACCGAAGTTATCGAGCTTCAAAATGTGAAAAGTCACAAAAATTGTATGTTTGAGCTCATAAAGTACTATTTTTCGTGGAAACTCAAGATGATACAATCATGATGTGTAACGTCATGTTAAAGATCTCGTCGAGATGGTTCATTTGACTCTTTGATTAAGAAATTTGGTCCTCATTGACCGAAGTTATCGAGCTTCAACCTGTGAAAAGTCACAAAAATTGTATGTTTGAGCTCATAAAGTACTATTTTTCGTGGAAACTCAAGATGATACAATCATGATGTGTAACGTCATGTTAAAGATCTCGTCGAGATGGTTCATTTGAGTCTTTGATTAAGAAATTTGGTCCTCATTGACCGAAGTTATCGAGCTTCAACCTGTGAAAAGTCACAAAAATTGTATGTTTGAGCTCATAAAGTACTATTTTTCGTGGAAACTCAAGATGATACAATCATGATGTGTAACGTCATGTTAAAGATCTCGTCGAGATGGTTCATTTGAGTCTTTGTTTAAGAAATTTGGTCCTCATTGACCGAAGTTATCGAGCTTCAACATGTGAAAAGTCACAAAACTTGTATGTTTGAGCTCATTAAGTACTATTTTTCTTTGAAACTCAAGATGATACAATCATGATGTGTAACGTCATGTTAAAGATCTCGTCGAGATGGTTCATTTGAGTCTTTGTTTAAGAAATTTGGTCCTCATTGACCGAAGTTATCGAGCTTCAACATGTGAAAAGTCACAAAACTTGTATGTTTGAGCTCATTAAGTACTATTTTTCTTTGAAACTCAAGATGATACTATCATGATGTGTAACGTCATGTTAAAGATCTCGTCGAGATGGTTCATTGGAGTCTTTGATTAAGAAATTTGGTCGTCATTGACCGAAGTTATCGAGCTTCAAAATGTGAAAAGTCACAAAAATTGTATGTTTGAGCTCATAAAGTACTATTTTTCGTGGAAACTCAAGATGATACAATCATGATGTGTAACGTCATGTTAAAGATCTCGTCGAGATGGTTCATTTGACTCTTTGATTAAGAAATTTGGTCCTCATTGACCGAAGTTATCGAGCTTCAACCTGTGAAAAGTCACAAAAATTGTATGTTTGAGCTCATAAAGTACTATTTTTCGTGGAAACTCAAGATGATACAATCATGATGTGTAACGTCATGTTAAAGATCTCGTCGAGATGGTTCATTTGAGTCTTTGTTTAAGAAATTTGGTCCTCATTGACCGAAGTTATCGAGCTTCAACATGTGAAAAGTCACAAAAATTGTATGTTTGAGCTCATTAAGTACTATTTTTCGTGGAAACTCAAGATGATACAATCATGATGTGTTACGTCATGTTAAAGATCTCGTCAAGATGGTTCATTTGAGTCTTTGATTAAGAAATTTGGTCCTCATTGAACGAAGTTATAGAGCTTCAAAGTGTGAAAAGTCACAAAACTTGTATGTTTGAGCTCATTAAGTACTATTTTTCGTGGAAACTCAAGATGATACAATCATGATGTGTTACGTCATGTTAAAGATCTCGTCAAGATGGTTCATTTGAGTCTTTGATTAAGAAATATGGTCCTCATTGAACGAAGTTATAGAGCTTCAAAGTGTGAAAAGTCACAAAACTTGTATGTTTGAGCTCATTAAGTACTATTTTTCTTTGAGACTCAAGATGATACAAACATGATGTGTATCATTATGTTAAAGATCTCGTCGAGAAGGTTCATTTGAGTCTTTGTTTAAGAAATTTGGTCCTCATTGACCGAAGTTATCGAGCTTCAACATGTGAAAAGTTACAAAAATTGTATGTTTGAGCTCATTAAGTACTATTTTTCGTGGAAACTAAAGATGATACAATCATGATGTGTTACGTCATGTTAAAGATCTCGTCGAGATGGTTCATTTGAGTTTTTGATTAAGAAATTTGGTCCTCATTGACCGATGTTATCGAGCTTCAACATGTGAAAAGTCACAAAAATTGTATGTTTGAGCTCATTAAGTACTATTTTTCGTGGAAACTCAAGATGATACAATCATGATGTGTAACGTCATGTTAAAGATCTCGTCGAGATGGTTCATTTGAGTCTTTGTTTAAGAAATTTGGTCCTCATTGACCGAAGTTATCGAGCTTCAACATGTGAAAAGTCACAAAAATTGTATGTTTGAGCTCATTAAGTACTATTTTTCGTCGAAACTCAAGATGATACAATCATGATGTGTTACGTCATGTTAAAGATCTCGTCGAGATGGTTCATTTGAGTCTTTAATTAAGAAATTTGGTCCTCATTGAACGAAGTTATAGAGCTTCAAAGTGTGAAAAGTCACAAAACTTGTATGTTTGAGCTCATAAAGTACTATTTTTCGTGGAAACTCAAGATGATACAATCATGATGTGTAACGTCATGTTAAAGATCTCGTCGAGATGGTTCATTTGAGACTTTGATTAAGAAATTTGGTCCTCATTGACCGAAGTTATCGAGCTTCAACCTGTGAAAAGTCACAAAAATTGTATGTTTGAGCTCATAAAGTACTATTTTTCGTGGAAACTCAAGATGATACAATCATGATGTGTTACGTCATGTTAAAGATCTCGTCGAGATGGTTCATTTGAGTCTTTGATTAAGAAATTTGGTCCTCATTGAACGAAGTTATAGAGCTTAAAAGTGTGAAAAGTCACAAAACTTGTATGTTTGAGCTCATTAAGTACTATTTTTCTTTGAGACTCAAGATGATACAAACATGATGTGTATCATTATGTTAAAGATCTCGTCGAGAAGGTTCATTTGAGTCTTTGTTTAAGAAATTTGGTCCTCATTGACCGAAGTTATCGAGCTTCAACATGTGAAAAGTCACAAAACTTGTATGTTTGAGCTCATTAAGTACTATTTTTCTTTGAGACTCAAGATGATACAATCATGATGTGTAACGTCATGTTAAAGATCTCGTCGAGATGGTTCATTTGAGTCTTTGATTAAGAAATTTGGTCCTCATTGACCGAAGTTATCGAGCTCCAACATGTGAAAAGTCACAAAAATTGTATGTTAGAGCTCATAAAGTACTATTTTTCGTGGAAACTCAAGATGATACAATCATGATGTGTAACGTCATGTTAAAGATCTCGTCGAGATGGTTCATTTGAGTCTTTGTTTAAGAAATTTGGTCCTCATTGACCGAAGTTATCGAGCTTCAACATGTGAAAAGTCACAAAAATTGTATGTTTGAGCTCATTAAGTACTATTTTTCGTGGAAACTCAAGATGATACAATCATGATGTGTTACGTCATGTTAAAGATCTCGTCGAGATGGTTCATTTGAGTCTTTGTTTAAGAAATTTGGTCCTCATTGACCGAAGTTATCGAGCTTCAACATGTGAAAAGTCACAAAAATTGTATGTTTGAGCTCATAAAGTACTATTTTTCGTGGAAACTCAAGATGATACAATCATGATGTGTAACGTCATGTTAAAGATCTCGTCGAGATGGTTCATTTGAGTCTTTGTTTAAGAAATTTGGTCCTCATTGACCGAAGTTATCGAGCTCCAACATGTGAAAAGTCACAAAAATTGTATGTTAGAGCTCATAAGTACTATTTTTCGTGGAAACTCAAGATGATACAATCATGATGTGTAACGTCATGTTAAAGATCTCGTCGAGATGGTTCATTTGAGTCTTTGTTTAAGAAATTTGGTCCTCATTGACCGAAGTTATCGAGCTCCAACATGTGAAAAGTCACAAAAATTGTATGTTAGAGCTCATAAGTACTATTTTTCGTGGAAACTCAAGATGATACAATCATGATGTGTAACGTCATGTTAAAGATCTCGTCGAGATGGTTCATTTGAGTCTTTGTTTAAGAAATTTGGTCCTCATTGACCGAAGTTATCGAGCTTCAACATGTGAAAAGTCACAAAAATTGTATGTTTGAGCTCATTAAGTACTATTTTTCGTGGAAACTCAAGATGATACAATCATGATGTGTAACGTCATGTTAAAGATCTCGTCGAGATGGTTCATTTGAGTCTTTGTTTAAGAAATTTGGTCCTCATTGACCGAAGTTATCGAGCTTCAACATGTGAAAAGTCACAAAAATTGTATGTTTGAGCTCATTAAGTACTATTTTTCGTGGAAACTCAAGATGATACAATCATGATGTGTAACGTCATGTTAAAGATCTCGTCGAGAAGGTTCATTTGAGTCTTTGTTTAAGAAATTTGGTCCTCATTGACCGAAGTTATCGAGCTTCAACATGTGAAAAGTCACAAAAATTGTATGTTTGAGCTCATTAAGTACTATTTTTCGTGGAAACTAAAGATGATACAATCATGATGTGTTACGTCATGTTAAAGATCTCGTCGAGATGGTTCATTTGAGTTTTTGATTAAGAAATTTGGTCCTCATTGACCGATGTTATCGAGCTTCAACATGTGAAAAGTCACAAAAATTGTATGTTTGAGCTCATTAAGTACTATTTTTCGTGGAGACTCAAGATGATACAATCATGATGTGTAACGTCATGTTAAAGATCTCGTCGAGATGGTTCATTTGAGTCTTTGTTTAAGAAATTTGGTCCTCATTGACCGAAGTTATCGAGCTTCAACATGTGAAAAGTCACAAAACTTGTATGTTTGAGCTCATTAAGTACTATTTTTCTTTGAAACTCAAGATGATACTATCATGATGTGTAACGTCATGTTAAAGATCTCGTCGAGATGGTTCATTGGAGTCTTTGATTAAGAAATTTGGTCGTCATTGACCGAAGTTATCGAGCTTCAAAATGTGAAAAGTCACAAAAATTGTATGTTTGAGCTCATAAAGTACTATTTTTCGTGGAAACTCAAGATGATACAATCATGATGTGTAACGTCATGTTAAAGATCTCGTCGAGATGGTTCATTTGACTCTTTGATTAAGAAATTTGGTCCTCATTGACCGAAGTTATCGAGCTTCAACCTGTGAAAAGTCACAAAAATTGTATGTTTGAGCTCATAAAGTACTATTTTTCGTGGAAACTCAAGATGATACAATCATGATGTGTAACGTCATGTTAAAGATCTCGTCGAGATGGTTCATTTGAGTCTTTGATTAAGAAATTTGGTCCTCATTGACCGAAGTTATCGAGCTTCAACCTGTGAAAAGTCACAAAAATTGTATGTTTGAGCTCATAAAGTACTATTTTTCGTGGAAACTCAAGATGATACAATCATGATGTGTTACGTCATGTTAAAGATCTCGTCGAGATGGTTCATTTGAGTCTTTGTTTAAGAAATTTGGTCCTCATTGACCGAAGTTATCGAGCTTCAACATGTGAAAAGTCACAAAAATTGTATGTTTGTGCTCTTTAAGTACTATTTTTCTTTGAAACTCAAGATGATACAAACATGATGTGTAACGTCATGTTAAAGATCTCGTCGAGATGGTTCATTTGAGTCTTTGTTTAAGAAATTTGGTCCTCATTGACCGAAGTTATCGAGCTTCAAAATGTGAAAAGTCACAAAACTTGTATGTTTGAGCTCATTAAGTACTATTTTTCTTTGAGACTCAAGATGATACAAACATGATGTGTATCATTATGTTAAAGATCTCGTCGAGAAGGTTCATTTGAGTCTTTGATTAAGAAATTTGGTCCTCATTGACCGAAGTTATCGAGCTTCAACATGTGAAAAGTCACAAAAATTGTATGTTTGAGCTCATTAAGTACTATTTTTCGTGGAAACTCAAGATGATATAATCATGATGTGTAACGTCATGTTAAAGATCTCGTCAAGATGGTTCATTTGAGTCTTTGTTTAAGAAATTTGGTCCTCATTGACCGAAGTTATCGAGCTCCAACATGTGAAAAGTCACAAAAATTGTATGTTTGAGCTCATAAAGTACTATTTTTCGTGGGAACTCAAGATGATACAATCATGATGTGTTACGTCATGTTAAAGATCTCGTCGAGATGGTTCATTTGAGTATTTGATTAAGAAATTTGGTCCTCATTGACCGAAGTTATCGAGCTTCAACATGTGAAAAGTCACAAAAATTGTATGTTTGAGCTCATAAAGTAGTATTTTTCGTGGAAACTCAAGATGATACAATCATGATGTGTTACGTCATGTTAAAGATCTCGTCGAGATGGTTCATTTGAGTCTTTGTTTAAGAAATTTGGTCCTCATTGACCGAAGTTATCGAGCTTCAAAATGTGAAAAGTCACAAAACTTGTATGTTTGAGCTCATTAAGTACTATTTTTCTTTGAAACTCAAGATGATACAATCATGATGTGTAACGTCATGTTAAAGATCTCGTCGAGATGGTTCATTTGGCTCTTTGATTAAGAAATTTGATCCTCATTGACCGAAGTTATCGAGCTTCAACATGTGAAAAGTCACAAAAATTGTATGTTTGAGCTCATAAAGTTCTATTTTTCGTGGAAACTCAAGATGATACAATCATGATGTGTAACGTCATGTTAAAGATCTCGTCGAGATGGTTCATTTGGCTCTTTGATTAATAAATTTGGTCCTCTTTGACCGAAGTTATTGAGCTTCAAAATGTGAAAAGTCACAAAACTTGTATGTTTGAGCTCATTAAGTACTATTTTTCTTTGAAACTCAAGATGATACAAACATGATGTGTAACGTCATGTTAAAGATCTCGTCGAGATGGTTCATTTGAGTGGTTGTTTAAGAAATTTGGTCCTCATTGACCGAAGTTATCGAGCTTCAACATGTGAAAAGTCACAAAAATTGTATGTTTGAGCTCATAAAGTACTATTTTTCGTGGAAACTCAAGATGATAAAATCATGATGTGTAACGTCATGTTAAAGATCTCGTCGAGATGGTTCATTTGAGTCTTTGTTTAAGAAATTTGGTCCTCATTGACCGAAGTTATCGAGCTTCAACATGTGAAAAGTCACAAAACTTGTATGTTTGAGCTCATTAAGTACTATTTTTCGTGGAAACTCAAGATGATAAAATCATGATGTGTAACGTCATGTTAAAGATCTCGTCGAGATGGTTCATTTGAGTCTTTGATTAAGAAATTTGGTCCTCATTGACCGAAGTTATAGAGCTTCAAAGTGTGAAAAGTCACAAAAATTGTAGGTTTGAGCTCATAAAGTACTATTTTTCGTGGAAACTCAAGATGATACAATCATGATGTGTAACGTCATGTTAAAGATCTCGTCGAGATGGTTCATTTGAGTCTTTGTTTAAGAAATTTGGTCCTCATTGACCGAAGTTATCGAGCTCCAACATGTGAAAAGTCACAAAAATTGTATGTTAGAGCTCATAAAGTACTATTTTTCGTGGAAACTCAAGATGATACAATCATGATGTGTAACGTCATGTTAAAGATCTCGTCGAGATGGTTCATTTGAGTCTTTGTTTAAGAAATTTGGTCCTCATTGACCGAAGTTATCGAGCTTCAACATGTGAAAAGTCACAAAACTTGTATGTTTGAGCTCATTAAGTACTATTTTTCTTTGAAACTCAAGATGATACAATCATGATGTGTAACGTCATGTTAAAGATCTCGTCGAGATGGTTCATTTGAGTCTTTGTTTAAGAAATTTGGTCCTCATTGACCGAAGTTATCGAGCTTCAACATGTGAAAAGTCACAAAACTTGTATGTTTGAGCTCATTAAGTACTATTTTTCTTTGAAACTCAAGATGATACTATCATGATGTGTAACGTCATGTTAAAGATCTCGTCGAGATGGTTCATTGGAGTCTTTGATTAAGAAATTTGGTCGTCATTGACCGAAGTTATCGAGCTTCAAAATGTGAAACGTCACAAAAATTGTATGTTTGAGCTCATAAAGTACTATTTTTCGTGGAAACTCAAGATGATACAATCATGATGTGTAACGTCATGTTAAAGATCTCGTCGAGATGGTTCATTTGACTCTTTGATTAAGAAATTTGGTCCTCATTGACCGAAGTTATCGAGCTTCAACCTGTGAAAAGTCACAAAAATTGTATGTTTGAGCTCATAAAGTACTATTTTTCGTGGAAACTCAAGATGATACAATCATGATGTGTAACGTCATGTTAAAGATCTCGTCGAGATGGTTCATTTGAGTCTTTGTTTAAGAAATTTGGTCCTCATTGACCGAAGTTATCGAGCTTCAACATGTGAAAAGTCACAAAAATTGTATGTTTGAGCTCATTAAGTACTATTTTTCGTGGAAACTCAAGATGATACAATCATGATGTGTTACGTCATGTTAAAGATCTCGTCAAGATGGTTCATTTGAGTCTTTGATTAAGAAATTTGGTCCTCATTGAACGAAGTTATAGAGCTTCAAAGTGTGAAAAGTCACAAAACTTGTATGTTTGAGCTCATTAAGTACTATTTTTCGTGGAAACTCAAGATGATACAATCATGATGTGTTACGTCATGTTAAAGATCTCGTCAAGATGGTTCATTTGAGTCTTTGATTAAGAAATATGGTCCTCATTGAACGAAGTTATAGAGCTTCAAAGTGTGAAAAGTCACAAAACTTGTATGTTTGAGCTCATTAAGTACTATTTTTCTTTGAGACTCAAGATGATACAAACATGATGTGTATCATTATGTTAAAGATCTCGTCGAGAAGGTTCATTTGAGTCTTTGTTTAAGAAATTTGGTCCTCATTGACCGAAGTTATCGAGCTTCAACATGTGAAAAGTCACAAAAATTGTATGTTTGAGCTCATTAAGTACTATTTTTCGTGGAAACTAAAGATGATACAATCATGATGTGTTACGTCATGTTAAAGATCTCGTCGAGATGGTTCATTTGAGTTTTTGATTAAGAAATTTGGTCCTCATTGACCGATGTTATCGAGCTTCAACATGTGAAAAGTCACAAAAATTGTATGTTTGAGCTCATTAAGTACTATTTTTCGTGGAAACTCAAGATGATACAATCATGATGTGTAACGTCATGTTAAAGATCTCGTCGAGATGGTTCATTTGAGTCTTTGTTTAAGAAATTTGGTCCTCATTGACCGAAGTTATCGAGCTTCAACATGTGAAAAGTCACAAAAATTGTATGTTTGAGCTCATTAAGTACTATTTTTCGTCGAAACTCAAGATGATACAATCATGATGTGTTACGTCATGTTAAAGATCTCGTCGAGATGGTTCATTTGAGTCTTTAATTAAGAAATTTGGTCCTCATTGAACGAAGTTATAGAGCTTCAAAGTGTGAAAAGTCACAAAACTTGTATGTTTGAGCTCATAAAGTACTATTTTTCGTGGAAACTCAAGATGATACAATCATGATGTGTAACGTCATGTTAAAGATCTCGTCGAGATGGTTCATTTGAGACTTTGATTAAGAAATTTGGTCCTCATTGACCGAAGTTATCGAGCTTCAACCTGTGAAAAGTCACAAAAATTGTATGTTTGAACTCATAAAGTACTATTTTTCGTGGAAACTCAAGATGATACAATCATGATGTGTTACGTCATGTTAAAGATCTCGTCGAGATGGTTCATTTGAGTCTTTGATTAAGAAATTTGGTCCTCATTGAACGAAGTTATAGAGCTTAAAAGTGTGAAAAGTCACAAAACTTGTATGTTTGAGCTCATTAAGTACTATTTTTCTTTGAGACTCAAGATGATACAAACATGATGTGTATCATTATGTTAAAGATCTCGTCGAGAAGGTTCATTTGAGTCTTTGTTTAAGAAATTTGGTCCTCATTGACCGAAGTTATCGAGCTTCAACATGTGAAAAGTCACAAAACTTGTATGTTTGAGCTCATTAAGTACTATTTTTCTTTGAGACTCAAGATGATACAATCATGATGTGTAACGTCATGTTAAAGATCTCGTCGAGATGGTTCATTTGAGTCTTTGATTAAGAAATTTGGTCCTCATTGACCGAAGTTATCGAGCTCCAACATGTGAAAAGTCACAAAAATTGTATGTTAGAGCTCATAAAGTACTATTTTTCGTGGAAACTCAAGATGATACAATCATGATGTGTAACGTCATGTTAAAGATCTCGTCGAGATGGTTCATTTGAGTCTTTGTTTAAGAAATTTGGTCCTCATTGACCGAAGTTATCGAGCTTCAACATGTGAAAAGTCACAAAAATTGTATGTTTGAGCTCATTAAGTACTATTTTTCGTGGAAACTCAAGATGATACAATCATGATGTGTTACGTCATGTTAAAGATCTCGTCGAGATGGTTCATTTGAGTCTTTGTTTAAGAAATTTGGTCCTCATTGACCGAAGTTATCGAGCTTCAACATGTGAAAAGTCACAAAAATTGTATGTTTGAGCTCATAAAGTACTATTTTTCGTGGAAACTCAAGATGATACAATCATGATGTGTAACGTCATGTTAAAGATCTCGTCGAGATGGTTCATTTGAGTCTTTGTTTAAGAAATTTGGTCCTCATTGACCGAAGTTATCGAGCTCCAACATGTGAAAAGTCACAAAAATTGTATGTTAGAGCTCATAAGTACTATTTTTCGTGGAAACTCAAGATGATACAATCATGATGTGTAACGTCATGTTAAAGATCTCGTCGAGATGGTTCATTTGAGTCTTTGTTTAAGAAATTTGGTCCTCATTGACCGAAGTTATCGAGCTTCAACATGTGAAAAGTCACAAAAATTGTATGTTTGAGCTCATTAAGTACTATTTTTCGTGGAAACTCAAGATGATACAATCATGATGTGTTACGTCATGTTAAAGATCTCGTCGAGATGGTTCATTTGAGTCTTTGTTTAAGAAATTTGGTCCTCATTGACCGATGTTATCGAGCTTCAACATGTGAAAAGTCACAAAAATTGTATGTTTGAGCTCATTAAGTACTATTTTTCGTGGAAACTCAAGATGATACAATCATGATGTGTAACGTCATGTTAAAGATCTCGTCGAGATGGTTCATTTGAGTCTTTGTTTAAGAAATTTGGTCCTCATTGACCGAAGTTATCGAGCTTCAACATGTGAAAAGTCACAAAACTTGTATGTTTGAGCTCATTAAGTACTATTTTTCTTTGAAACTCAAGATGATACTATCATGATGTGTAACGTCATGTTAAAGATCTCGTCGAGATGGTTCATTGGAGTCTTTGATTAAGAAATTTGGTCCTCATTGACCGAAGTTATCGAGCTTCAACATGTGAAAAGTCACAAAAATTGTATGTTTGAGCTCATTAAGTACTATTTTTCTTTGAAACTCAAGATGATACTATCATGATGTGTAACGTCATGTTAAAGATCTCGTCGAGATGGTTCATTGGAGTCTTTGATTAAGAAATTTGGTCCTCATTGACCGAAGTTATCGAGCTTCAACATGTGAAAAGTCACAAAAATTGTATGTTTGAGCTCATAAAGTAGTATTTTTCGTGGAAACTCAAGATGATACAATCATGATGTGTTACGTCATGTTAAAGATATCGTCGAGATGGTTCTTTTAGCTCTTTGATTAAGAAATTTGATCCTCATTGACCGAAGTTATCGAGCTTCAACCTGTGAAAAGTCACAAAAATTGTATGTTTGAGCTCATAAAGTACTATTTTTCGTGGAAACTCAAGATGATACAATCATGATGTGTAACGTCATGTTAAAGATCTCGTCGAGATGGTTCATTTGACTCTTTGATTAAGAAATTTGGTCCTCATTGACCGAAGTTATCGAGCTTCAACCTGTGAAAAGTCACAAAAATTGTATGTTTGAGCTCATAAAGTACTATTTTTCGTGGAAACTCAAGATGATACAATCATGATGTGTAACGTCATGTTAAAGATCTCGTCGAGATGGTTCATTTGAGTCTTTGATTAAGAAATTTGGTCCTCATTGACCGAAGTTATCGAGCTTCAACCTGTGAAAAGTCACAAAAATTGTATGTTTGAGCTCATAAAGTACTATTTTTCGTGGAAACTCAAGATGATACAATCATGATGTGTTACGTCATGTTAAAGATCTCGTCGAGATGGTTCATTTGAGTCTTTGTTTAAGAAATTTGGTCCTCATTGACCGAAGTTATCGAGCTTCAACATGTGAAAAGTCACAAAAATTGTATGTTTGTGCTCTTTAAGTACTATTTTTCTTTGAAACTCAAGATGATACAAACATGATGTGTAACGTCATGTTAAAGATCTCGTCGAGATGGTTCATTTGAGTCTTTGTTTAAGAAATTTGGTCCTCATTGACCGAAGTTATCGAGCTTCAAAATGTGAAAAGTCACAAAACTTGTATGTTTGAGCTCATTAAGTACTATTTTTCTTTGAGACTCAAGATGATACAAACATGATGTGTATCATTATGTTAAAGATCTCGTCGAGAAGGTTCATTTGAGTCTTTGATTAAGAAATTTGGTCCTCATTGACCGAAGTTATCGAGCTTCAACATGTGAAAAGTCACAAAAATTGTATGTTTGAGCTCATTAAGTACTATTTTTCGTGGAAACTCAAGATGATATAATCATGATGTGTAACGTCATGTTAAAGATCTCGTCAAGATGGTTCATTTGAGTCTTTGTTTAAGAAATTTGGTCCTCATTGACCGAAGTTATCGAGCTCCAACATGTGAAAAGTCACAAAAATTGTATGTTTGAGCTCATAAAGTACTATTTTTCGTGGGAACTCAAGATGATACAATCATGATGTGTTACGTCATGTTAAAGATCTCGTCGAGATGGTTCATTTGAGTATTTGATTAAGAAATTTGGTCCTCATTGACCGAAGTTATCGAGCTTCAACATGTGAAAAGTCACAAAAATTGTATGTTTGAGCTCATAAAGTAGTATTTTTCGTGGAAACTCAAGATGATACAATCATGATGTGTTACGTCATGTTAAAGATCTCGTCGAGATGGTTCATTTGAGTCTTTGTTTAAGAAATTTGGTCCTCATTGACCGAAGTTATCGAGCTTCAAAATGTGAAAAGTCACAAAACTTGTATGTTTGAGCTCATTAAGTACTATTTTTCTTTGAAACTCAAGATGATACAATCATGATGTGTAACGTCATGTTAAAGATCTCGTCGAGATGGTTCATTTGGCTCTTTGATTAAGAAATTTGATCCTCATTGACCGAAGTTATCGAGCTTCAACATGTGAAAAGTCACAAAAATTGTATGTTTGAGCTCATAAAGTTCTATTTTTCGTGGAAACTCAAGATGATACAATCATGATGTGTAACGTCATGTTAAAGATCTCGTCGAGATGGTTCATTTGGCTCTTTGATTAATAAATTTGGTCCTCTTTGACCGAAGTTATTGAGCTTCAAAATGTGAAAAGTCACAAAACTTGTATGTTTGAGCTCATTAAGTACTATTTTTCTTTGAAACTCAAGATGATACAAACATGATGTGTAACGTCATGTTAAAGATCTCGTCGAGATGGTTCATTTGAGTGGTTGTTTAAGAAATTTGGTCCTCATTGACCGAAGTTATCGAGCTTCAACATGTGAAAAGTCACAAAAATTGTATGTTTGAGCTCATAAAGTACTATTTTTCGTGGAAACTCAAGATGATAAAATCATGATGTGTAACGTCATGTTAAAGATCTCGTCGAGATGGTTCATTTGAGTCTTTGTTTAAGAAATTTGGTCCTCATTGACCGAAGTTATCGAGCTTCAACATGTGAAAAGTCACAAAACTTGTATGTTTGAGCTCATTAAGTACTATTTTTCGTGGAAACTCAAGATGATAAAATCATGATGTGTAACGTCATGTTAAAGATCTCGTCGAGATGGTTCATTTGAGTCTTTGATTAAGAAATTTGGTCCTCATTGACCGAAGTTATAGAGCTTCAAAGTGTGAAAAGTCACAAAAATTGTAGGTTTGAGCTCATAAAGTACTATTTTTCGTGGAAACTCAAGATGATACAATCATGATGTGTAACGTCATGTTAAAGATCTCGTCGAGATGGTTCATTTGAGTCTTTGTTTAAGAAATTTGGTCCTCATTGACCGAAGTTATCGAGCTCCAACATGTGAAAAGTCACAAAAATTGTATGTTAGAGCTCATAAAGTACTATTTTTCGTGGAAACTCAAGATGATACAATCATGATGTGTAACGTCATGTTAAAGATCTCGTCGAGATGGTTCATTTGAGTCTTTGTTTAAGAAATTTGGTCCTCATTGACCGAAGTTATCGAGCTTCAACATGTGAAAAGTCACAAAACTTGTATGTTTGAGCTCATTAAGTACTATTTTTCTTTGAAACTCAAGATGATACAATCATGATGTGTAACGTCATGTTAAAGATCTCGTCGAGATGGTTCATTTGAGTCTTTGTTTAAGAAATTTGGTCCTCATTGACCGAAGTTATCGAGCTTCAACATGTGAAAAGTCACAAAACTTGTATGTTTGAGCTCATTAAGTACTATTTTTCTTTGAAACTCAAGATGATACTATCATGATGTGTAACGTCATGTTAAAGATCTCGTCGAGATGGTTCATTGGAGTCTTTGATTAAGAAATTTGGTCGTCATTGACCGAAGTTATCGAGCTTCAAAATGTGAAACGTCACAAAAATTGTATGTTTGAGCTCATAAAGTACTATTTTTCGTGGAAACTCAAGATGATACAATCATGATGTGTAACGTCATGTTAAAGATCTCGTCGAGATGGTTCATTTGACTCTTTGATTAAGAAATTTGGTCCTCATTGACCGAAGTTATCGAGCTTCAACCTGTGAAAAGTCACAAAAATTGTATGTTTGAGCTCATAAAGTACTATTTTTCGTGGAAACTCAAGATGATACAATCATGATGTGTAACGTCATGTTAAAGATCTCGTCGAGATGGTTCATTTGAGTCTTTGTTTAAGAAATTTGGTCCTCATTGACCGAAGTTATCGAGCTTCAACATGTGAAAAGTCACAAAAATTGTATGTTTGAGCTCATTAAGTACTATTTTTCGTGGAAACTCAAGATGATACAATCATGATGTGTTACGTCATGTTAAAGATCTCGTCAAGATGGTTCATTTGAGTCTTTGATTAAGAAATTTGGTCCTCATTGAACGAAGTTATAGAGCTTCAAAGTGTGAAAAGTCACAAAACTTGTATGTTTGAGCTCATTAAGTACTATTTTTCGTGGAAACTCAAGATGATACAATCATGATGTGTTACGTCATGTTAAAGATCTCGTCAAGATGGTTCATTTGAGTCTTTGATTAAGAAATATGGTCCTCATTGAACGAAGTTATAGAGCTTCAAAGTGTGAAAAGTCACAAAACTTGTATGTTTGAGCTCATTAAGTACTATTTTTCTTTGAGACTCAAGATGATACAAACATGATGTGTATCATTATGTTAAAGATCTCGTCGAGAAGGTTCATTTGAGTCTTTGTTTAAGAAATTTGGTCCTCATTGACCGAAGTTATCGAGCTTCAACATGTGAAAAGTCACAAAAATTGTATGTTTGAGCTCATTAAGTACTATTTTTCGTGGAAACTAAAGATGATACAATCATGATGTGTTACGTCATGTTAAAGATCTCGTCGAGATGGTTCATTTGAGTTTTTGATTAAGAAATTTGGTCCTCATTGACCGATGTTATCGAGCTTCAACATGTGAAAAGTCACAAAAATTGTATGTTTGAGCTCATTAAGTACTATTTTTCGTGGAAACTCAAGATGATACAATCATGATGTGTAACGTCATGTTAAAGATCTCGTCGAGATGGTTCATTTGAGTCTTTGTTTAAGAAATTTGGTCCTCATTGACCGAAGTTATCGAGCTTCAACATGTGAAAAGTCACAAAAATTGTATGTTTGAGCTCATTAAGTACTATTTTTCGTCGAAACTCAAGATGATACAATCATGATGTGTTACGTCATGTTAAAGATCTCGTCGAGATGGTTCATTTGAGTCTTTAATTAAGAAATTTGGTCCTCATTGAACGAAGTTATAGAGCTTCAAAGTGTGAAAAGTCACAAAACTTGTATGTTTGAGCTCATAAAGTACTATTTTTCGTGGAAACTCAAGATGATACAATCATGATGTGTAACGTCATGTTAAAGATCTCGTCGAGATGGTTCATTTGAGACTTTGATTAAGAAATTTGGTCCTCATTGACCGAAGTTATCGAGCTTCAACCTGTGAAAAGTCACAAAAATTGTATGTTTGAACTCATAAAGTACTATTTTTCGTGGAAACTCAAGATGATACAATCATGATGTGTTACGTCATGTTAAAGATCTCGTCGAGATGGTTCATTTGAGTCTTTGATTAAGAAATTTGGTCCTCATTGAACGAAGTTATAGAGCTTAAAAGTGTGAAAAGTCACAAAACTTGTATGTTTGAGCTCATTAAGTACTATTTTTCTTTGAGACTCAAGATGATACAAACATGATGTGTATCATTATGTTAAAGATCTCGTCGAGAAGGTTCATTTGAGTCTTTGTTTAAGAAATTTGGTCCTCATTGACCGAAGTTATCGAGCTTCAACATGTGAAAAGTCACAAAACTTGTATGTTTGAGCTCATTAAGTACTATTTTTCTTTGAGACTCAAGATGATACAATCATGATGTGTAACGTCATGTTAAAGATCTCGTCGAGATGGTTCATTTGAGTCTTTGATTAAGAAATTTGGTCCTCATTGACCGAAGTTATCGAGCTCCAACATGTGAAAAGTCACAAAAATTGTATGTTAGAGCTCATAAAGTACTATTTTTCGTGGAAACTCAAGATGATACAATCATGATGTGTAACGTCATGTTAAAGATCTCGTCGAGATGGTTCATTTGAGTCTTTGTTTAAGAAATTTGGTCCTCATTGACCGAAGTTATCGAGCTTCAACATGTGAAAAGTCACAAAAATTGTATGTTTGAGCTCATTAAGTACTATTTTTCGTGGAAACTCAAGATGATACAATCATGATGTGTTACGTCATGTTAAAGATCTCGTCGAGATGGTTCATTTGAGTCTTTGTTTAAGAAATTTGGTCCTCATTGACCGAAGTTATCGAGCTTCAACATGTGAAAAGTCACAAAAATTGTATGTTTGAGCTCATAAAGTACTATTTTTCGTGGAAACTCAAGATGATACAATCATGATGTGTAACGTCATGTTAAAGATCTCGTCGAGATGGTTCATTTGAGTCTTTGTTTAAGAAATTTGGTCCTCATTGACCGAAGTTATCGAGCTCCAACATGTGAAAAGTCACAAAAATTGTATGTTAGAGCTCATAAGTACTATTTTTCGTGGAAACTCAAGATGATACAATCATGATGTGTAACGTCATGTTAAAGATCTCGTCGAGATGGTTCATTTGAGTCTTTGTTTAAGAAATTTGGTCCTCATTGACCGAAGTTATCGAGCTTCAACATGTGAAAAGTCACAAAAATTGTATGTTTGAGCTCATTAAGTACTATTTTTCGTGGAAACTCAAGATGATACAATCATGATGTGTTACGTCATGTTAAAGATCTCGTCGAGATGGTTCATTTGAGTCTTTGTTTAAGAAATTTGGTCCTCATTGACCGATGTTATCGAGCTTCAACATGTGAAAAGTCACAAAAATTGTATGTTTGAGCTCATTAAGTACTATTTTTCGTGGAAACTCAAGATGATACAATCATGATGTGTAACGTCATGTTAAAGATCTCGTCGAGATGGTTCATTTGAGTCTTTGTTTAAGAAATTTGGTCCTCATTGACCGAAGTTATCGAGCTTCAACATGTGAAAAGTCACAAAACTTGTATGTTTGAGCTCATTAAGTACTATTTTTCTTTGAAACTCAAGATGATACTATCATGATGTGTAACGTCATGTTAAAGATCTCGTCGAGATGGTTCATTGGAGTCTTTGATTAAGAAATTTGGTCCTCATTGACCGAAGTTATCGAGCTTCAACATGTGAAAAGTCACAAAAATTGTATGTTTGAGCTCATTAAGTACTATTTTTCTTTGAAACTCAAGATGATACTATCATGATGTGTAACGTCATGTTAAAGATCTCGTCGAGATGGTTCATTGGAGTCTTTGATTAAGAAATTTGGTCCTCATTGACCGAAGTTATCGAGCTTCAACATGTGAAAAGTCACAAAAATTGTATGTTTGAGCTCATAAAGTAGTATTTTTCGTGGAAACTCAAGATGATACAATCATGATGTGTTACGTCATGTTAAAGATATCGTCGAGATGGTTCTTTTAGCTCTTTGATTAAGAAATTTGATCCTCATTGACCGAAGTTATCGAGCTTCAACCTGTGAAAAGTCACAAAAATTGTATGTTTGAGCTCATAAAGTACTATTTTTCGTGGAAACTCAAGATGATACAATCATGATGTGTAACGTCATGTTAAAGATCTCGTGGAGATGGTTCATTTGACTCTTTGATTAAGAAATTTGGTCCTCATTGACCGAAGTTATCGAGCTTCAACCTGTGAAAAGTCACAAAAATTGTATGTTTGAGCTCATAAAGTACTATTTTTCGTGGAAACTCAAGATGATACAATCATGATGTGTAACGTCATGTTAAAGATCTCGTCGAGATGGTTCATTTGAGTCTTTGTTTAAGAAATTTGGTCCTCATTGACCGAAGTTATCGAGCTTCAACATGTGAAAAGTCACAAAAATTGTATGTTTGAGCTCATTAAGTACTATTTTTCGTGGAAACTCAAGATGATACAATCATGATGTGTTACGTCATGTTAAAGATCTCGTCAAGATGGTTCATTTGAGTCTTTGATTAAGAAATTTGGTCCTCATTGAACGAAGTTATAGAGCTTCAAAGTGTGAAAAGTCACAAAACTTGTATGTTTGAGCTCATTAAGTACTATTTTTCGTGGAAACTCAAGATGATACAATCATGATGTGTTACGTCATGTTAAAGATCTCGTCAAGATGGTTCATTTGAGTCTTTGATTAAGAAATATGGTCCTCATTGAACGAAGTTATAGAGCTTCAAAGTGTGAAAAGTCACAAAACTTGTATGTTTGAGCTCATTAAGTACTATTTTTCTTTGAGACTCAAGATGATACAAACATGATGTGTATCATTATGTTAAAGATCTCGTCGAGAAGGTTCATTTGAGTCTTTGTTTAAGAAATTTGGTCCTCATTGACCGAAGTTATCGAGCTTCAACATGTGAAAAGTCACAAAAATTGTATGTTTGAGCTCATTAAGTACTATTTTTCGTGGAAACTAAAGATGATACAATCATGATGTGCTACGTCATGTTAAAGATCTCGTCGAGATGGTTCATTTGAGTTTTTGATTAAGAAATTTGGTCCTCATTGACCGATGTTATCGAGCTTCAACATGTGAAAAGTCACAAAAATTGTATGTTTGAGCTCATTAAGTACTATTTTTCGTGGAAACTCAAGATGATACAATCATGATGTGTAACGTCATGTTAAAGATCTCGTCGAGATGGTTCATTTGAGTCTTTGTTTAAGAAATTTGGTCCTCATTGACCGAAGTTATCGAGCTTCAACATGTGAAAAGTCACAAAACTTGTATGTTTGAGCTCATAAAGTACTATTTTTCGTGGAAACTCAAGATGATACAATCATGATGTGTAACGTCATGTTAAAGATCTCGTCGAGATGGTTCATTTGAGACTTTGATTAAGAAATTTGGTCCTCATTGACCGAAGTTATCGAGCTTCAACCTGTGAAAAGTCACAAAAATTGTATGTTTGAGCTCATAAAGTACTATTTTTCGTGGAAACTCAAGATGATACAATCATGATGTGTTACGTCATGTTAAAGATCTCGTCGAGATGGTTCATTTGAGTCTTTGATTAAGAAATTTGGTCCTCATTGAACGAAGTTATAGAGCTTAAAAGTGTGAAAAGTCACAAAACTTGTATGTTTGAGCTCATTAAGTACTATTTTTCTTTGAGACTCAAGATGATACAAACATGATGTGTATCATTATGTTAAAGATCTCGTCGAGAAGGTTCATTTGAGTCTTTGTTTAAGAAATTTGGTCCTCATTGACCGAAGTTATCGAGCTTCAACATGTGAAAAGTCACAAAACTTGTATGTTTGAGCTCATTAAGTACTATTTTTCTTTGAGACTCAAGATGATACAATCATGATGTGTAACGTCATGTTAAAGATCTCGTCGAGATGGTTCATTTGAGTCTTTGATTAAGAAATTTGGTCCTCATTGACCGAAGTTATCGAGCTCCAACATGTGAAAAGTCACAAAAATTGTATGTTAGAGCTCATAAAGTACTATTTTTCGTGGAAACTCAAGATGATACAATCATGATGTGTAACGTCATGTTAAAGATCTCGTCGAGATGGTTCATTTGAGTCTTTGTTTAAGAAATTTGGTCCTCATTGACCGAAGTTATCGAGCTTCAACATGTGAAAAGTCACAAAAATTGTATGTTTGAGCTCATTAAGTACTATTTTTCGTGGAAACTCAAGATGATACAATCATGATGTGTTACGTCATGTTAAAGATCTCGTCGAGATGGTTCATTTGAGTCTTTGTTTAAGAAATTTGGTCCTCATTGACCGAAGTTATCGAGCTTCAACATGTGAAAAGTCACAAAAATTGTATGTTTGAGCTCATAAAGTACTATTTTTCGTGGAAACTCAAGATGATACAATCATGATGTGTAACGTCATGTTAAAGATCTCGTCGAGATGGTTCATTTGAGTCTTTGTTTAAGAAATTTGGTCCTCATTGACCGAAGTTATCGAGCTCCAACATGTGAAAAGTCACAAAAATTGTATGTTAGAGCTCATAAAGTACTATTTTTCGTGGAAACTCAAGATGATACAATCATGATGTGTAACGTCATGTTAAAGATCTCGTCGAGATGGTTCATTTGAGTCTTTGTTTAAGAAATTTGGTCCTCATTGACCGAAGTTATCGAGCTTCAACATGTGAAAAGTCACAAAAATTGTATGTTTGAGCTCATTAAGTACTATTTTTCGTGGAAACTCAAGATGATACAATCATGATGTGTTACGTCATGTTAAAGATCTCGTCAAGATGGTTCATTTGAGTCTTTGATTAAGAAATTTGGTCCTCATTGAACGAAGTTATAGAGCTTCAAAGTGTGAAAAGTCACAAAACTTGTATGTTTGAGCTCATTAAGTACTATTTTTCGTGGAAACTCAAGATGATACAATCATGATGTGTTACGTCATGTTAAAGATCTCGTCAAGATGGTTCATTTGAGTCTTTGATTAAGAAATATGGTCCTCATTGAACGAAGTTATAGAGCTTCAAAGTGTGAAAAGTCACAAAACTTGTATGTTTGAGCTCATTAAGTACTATTTTTCTTTGAGACTCAAGATGATACAAACATGATGTGTATCATTATGTTAAAGATCTCGTCGAGAAGGTTCATTTGAGTCTTTGTTTAAGAAATTTGGTCCTCATTGACCGAAGTTATCGAGCTTCAACATGTGAAAAGTCACAAAAATTGTATGTTTGAGCTCATTAAGTACTATTTTTCGTGGAAACTAAAGATGATACAATCATGATGTGTTACGTCATGTTAAAGATCTCGTCGAGATGGTTCATTTGAGTTTTTGATTAAGAAATTTGGTCCTCATTGACCGATGTTATCGAGCTTCAACATGTGAAAAGTCACAAAAATTGTATGTTTGAGCTCATTAAGTACTATTTTTCGTGGAAACTCAAGATGATACAATCATGATGTGTAACGTCATGTTAAAGATCTCGTCGAGATGGTTCATTTGAGTCTTTGTTTAAGAAATTTGGTCCTCATTGACCGAAGTTATCGAGCTTCAACATGTGAAAAGTCACAAAACTTGTATGTTTGAGCTCATAAAGTACTATTTTTCGTGGAAACTCAAGATGATACAATCATGATGTGTAACGTCATGTTAAAGATCTCGTCGAGATGGTTCATTTGAGACTTTGATTAAGAAATTTGGTCCTCATTGACCGAAGTTATCGAGCTTCAACCTGTGAAAAGTCACAAAAATTGTATGTTTGAGCTCATAAAGTACTATTTTTCGTGGAAACTCAAGATGATACAATCATGATGTGTTACGTCATGTTAAAGATCTCGTCGAGATGGTTCATTTGAGTCTTTGATTAAGAAATTTGGTCCTCATTGAACGAAGTTATAGAGCTTAAAAGTGTGAAAAGTCACAAAACTTGTATGTTTGAGCTCATTAAGTACTATTTTTCTTTGAGACTCAAGATGATACAAACATGATGTGTATCATTATGTTAAAGATCTCGTCGAGAAGGTTCATTTGAGTCTTTGTTTAAGAAATTTGGTCCTCATTGACCGAAGTTATCGAGCTTCAACATGTGAAAAGTCACAAAACTTGTATGTTTGAGCTCATTAAGTACTATTTTTCTTTGAGACTCAAGATGATACAATCATGATGTGTAACGTCATGTTAAAGATCTCGTCGAGATGGTTCATTTGAGTCTTTGATTAAGAAATTTGGTCCTCATTGACCGAAGTTATCGAGCTCCAACATGTGAAAAGTCACAAAAATTGTATGTTAGAGCTCATAAAGTACTATTTTTCGTGGAAACTCAAGATGATACAATCATGATGTGTAACGTCATGTTAAAGATCTCGTCGAGATGGTTCATTTGAGTCTTTGTTTAAGAAATTTGGTCCTCATTGACCGAAGTTATCGAGCTTCAACATGTGAAAAGTCACAAAAATTGTATGTTTGAGCTCATTAAGTACTATTTTTCGTGGAAACTCAAGATGATACAATCATGATGTGTTACGTCATGTTAAAGATCTCGTCGAGATGGTTCATTTGAGTCTTTGTTTAAGAAATTTGGTCCTCATTGACCGAAGTTATCGAGCTTCAACATGTGAAAAGTCACAAAAATTGTATGTTTGAGCTCATAAAGTACTATTTTTCGTGGAAACTCAAGATGATACAATCATGATGTGTAACGTCATGTTAAAGATCTCGTCGAGATGGTTCATTTGAGTCTTTGTTTAAGAAATTTGGTCCTCATTGACCGAAGTTATCGAGCTCCAACATGTGAAAAGTCACAAAAATTGTATGTTAGAGCTCATAAAGTACTATTTTTCGTGGAAACTCAAGATGATACAATCATGATGTGTAACGTCATGTTAAAGATCTCGTCGAGATGGTTCATTTGAGTCTTTGTTTAAGAAATTTGGTCCTCATTGACCGAAGTTATCGAGCTTCAACATGTGAAAAGTCACAAAAATTGTATGTTTGAGCTCATTAAGTACTATTTTTCGTGGAAACTCAAGATGATACAATCATGATGTGTTACGTCATGTTAAAGATCTCGTCAAGATGGTTCATTTGAGTCTTTGATTAAGAAATTTGGTCCTCATTGAACGAAGTTATAGAGCTTCAAAGTGTGAAAAGTCACAAAACTTGTATGTTTGAGCTCATTAAGTACTATTTTTCGTGGAAACTCAAGATGATACAATCATGATGTGTTACGTCATGTTAAAGATCTCGTCAAGATGGTTCATTTGAGTCTTTGATTAAGAAATATGGTCCTCATTGAACGAAGTTATAGAGCTTCAAAGTGTGAAAAGTCACAAAACTTGTATGTTTGAGCTCATTAAGTACTATTTTTCTTTGAGACTCAAGATGATACAAACATGATGTGTATCATTATGTTAAAGATCTCGTCGAGAAGGTTCATTTGAGTCTTTGTTTAAGAAATTTGGTCCTCATTGACCGAAGTTATCGAGCTTCAACATGTGAAAAGTCACAAAAATTGTATGTTTGAGCTCATTAAGTACTATTTTTCGTGGAAACTAAAGATGATACAATCATGATGTGTTACGTCATGTTAAAGATCTCGTCGAGATGGTTCATTTGAGTTTTTGATTAAGAAATTTGGTCCTCATTGACCGATGTTATCGAGCTTCAACATGTGAAAAGTCACAAAAATTGTATGTTTGAGCTCATTAAGTACTATTTTTCGTGGAAACTCAAGATGATACAATCATGATGTGTAACGTCATGTTAAAGATCTCGTCGAGATGGTTCATTTGAGTCTTTGTTTAAGAAATTTGGTCCTCATTGACCGAAGTTATCGAGCTTCAACATGTGAAAAGTCACAAAACTTGTATGTTTGAGCTCATAAAGTACTATTTTTCGTGGAAACTCAAGATGATACAATCATGATGTGTAACGTCATGTTAAAGATCTCGTCGAGATGGTTCATTTGAGACTTTGATTAAGAAATTTGGTCCTCATTGACCGAAGTTATCGAGCTTCAACCTGTGAAAAGTCACAAAAATTGTATGTTTGAGCTCATAAAGTACTATTTTTCGTGGAAACTCAAGATGATACAATCATGATGTGTTACGTCATGTTAAAGATCTCGTCGAGATGGTTCATTTGAGTCTTTGATTAAGAAATTTGGTCCTCATTGAACGAAGTTATAGAGCTTAAAAGTGTGAAAAGTCACAAAACTTGTATGTTTGAGCTCATTAAGTACTATTTTTCTTTGAGACTCAAGATGATACAAACATGATGTGTATCATTATGTTAAAGATCTCGTCGAGAAGGTTCATTTGAGTCTTTGTTTAAGAAATTTGGTCCTCATTGACCGAAGTTATCGAGCTTCAACATGTGAAAAGTCACAAAACTTGTATGTTTGAGCTCATTAAGTACTATTTTTCTTTGAGACTCAAGATGATACAATCATGATGTGTAACGTCATGTTAAAGATCTCGTCGAGATGGTTCATTTGAGTCTTTGATTAAGAAATTTGGTCCTCATTGACCGAAGTTATCGAGCTCCAACATGTGAAAAGTCACAAAAATTGTATGTTAGAGCTCATAAAGTACTATTTTTCGTGGAAACTCAAGATGATACAATCATGATGTGTAACGTCATGTTAAAGATCTCGTCGAGATGGTTCATTTGAGTCTTTGTTTAAGAAATTTGGTCCTCATTGACCGAAGTTATCGAGCTTCAACATGTGAAAAGTCACAAAAATTGTATGTTTGAGCTCATTAAGTACTATTTTTCGTGGAAACTCAAGATGATACAATCATGATGTGTTACGTCATGTTAAAGATCTCGTCGAGATGGTTCATTTGAGTCTTTGTTTAAGAAATTTGGTCCTCATTGACCGAAGTTATCGAGCTTCAACATGTGAAAAGTCACAAAAATTGTATGTTTGAGCTCATAAAGTACTATTTTTCGTGGAAACTCAAGATGATACAATCATGATGTGTAACGTCATGTTAAAGATCTCGTCGAGATGGTTCATTTGAGTCTTTGTTTAAGAAATTTGGTCCTCATTGACCGAAGTTATCGAGCTCCAACATGTGAAAAGTCACAAAAATTGTATGTTAGAGCTCATAAAGTACTATTTTTCGTGGAAACTCAAGATGATACAATCATGATGTGTAACGTCATGTTAAAGATCTCGTCGAGATGGTTCATTTGAGTCTTTGTTTAAGAAATTTGGTCCTCATTGACCGAAGTTATCGAGCTTCAACATGTGAAAAGTCACAAAAATTGTATGTTTGAGCTCATTAAGTACTATTTTTCGTGGAAACTCAAGATGATACAATCATGATGTGTTACGTCATGTTAAAGATCTCGTCGAGATGGTTCATTTGAGTCTTTGTTTAAGAAATTTGGTCCTCATTGACCGAAGTTATCGAGCTTCAACATGTGAAAAGTCACAAAAATTGTATGTTTGAGCTCATAAAGTACTATTTTTCGTGGAAACTCAAGATGATACAATCATGATGTGTAACGTCATGTTAAAGATCTCGTCGAGAAGGTTCATTTGAGTCTTTGTTTAAGAAATTTGGTCCTCATTGACCGAAGTTATCGAGCTTCAACATGTGAAAAGTCACAAAAATTGTATGTTTGAGCTCATTAAGTACTATTTTTCGTGGAAACTCAAGATGATACAATCATGATGTGTAACGTCATGTTAAAGATCTCGTCGAGATGGTTCATTTGACTCTTTGATTAAGAAATTTGGTCCTCATTGACCGAAGTTATCGAGCTCCAACATGTGAAAAGTCACAAAAATTGTATGTTTGAGCTCATAAAGTAGTATTTTTCGTGGAAACTCAAGATGATACAATCATGATGTGTTACGTCATGTTAAAGATCTCGTCGAGATGGTTCATTTGAGTCTTTGTTTAAGAAATTTGGTCCTCATTGACCGAAGTTATCGAGCTTCAAAATGTGAAAAGTCACAAAACTTGTATGTTTGAGCTCATTAAGTACTATTTTTCTTTGAAACTCAAGATGATACAATCATGATGTGTAACGTCATGTTAAAGATCTCGTCGAGATGGTTCATTTGGCTCTTTGATTAAGAAATTTGATCCTCATTGACCGAAGTTATCGAGCTTCAACATGTGAAAAGTCACAAAAAGTGTATGTTTGAGCTCATAAAGTTCTATTTTTCGTGGAAACTCAAGATGATACAATCATGATGTGTAACGTCATGTTAAAGATCTCGTCGAGATGGTTCATTTGACTCTTTGATTAAGAAATTTGGTCCTCATTGACCGAAGTTATCGAGCTCCAACATGTGAAAAGTCACAAAAATTGTATGTTTGAGCTCATAAAGTAGTATTTTTCGTGGAAACTCAAGATGATACAATCATGATGTGTTACGTCATGTTAAAGATCTCGTCGAGATGGTTCATTTGAGTCTTTGTTTAAGAAATTTGGTCCTCATTGACCGAAGTTATCGAGCTTCAAAATGTGAAAAGTCACAAAACTTGTATGTTTGAGCTCATTAAGTACTATTTTTCTTTGAAACTCAAGATGATACAATCATGATGTGTAACGTCATGTTAAAGATCTCGTCGAGATGGTTCATTTGGCTCTTTGATTAAGAAATTTGATCCTCATTGACCGAAGTTATCGAGCTTCAACATGTGAAAAGTCACAAAAAGTGTATGTTTGAGCTCATAAAGTTCTATTTTTCGTGGAAACTCAAGATGATACAATCATGATGTGTAACGTCATGTTAAAGATCTCGTCGAGATGGTTCATTTGACTCTTTGATTAAGAAATTTGGTCCTCATTGACCGAAGTTATCGAGCTTCAACCTGTGAAAAGTCACAAAAATTGTATGTTTGAGCTCATAAAGTACTATTTTTCGTGGAAACTCAAGATGATACAATCATGATGTGGTACGTCATGTTAAAGATCTCGTCGAGATGGTTCATTTGAGTCTTTGATTAAGAAATTTGGTCCTCATTGACCGAAGTTATCGAGCTTCAACCTGTGAAAAGTCACAAAAATTGTATGTTTGAGCTCATAAAGTACTATTTTTCGTGGAAACTCAAGATGATATAATCATGATGTGTAACGTCATGTTAAAGATCTCGTCGAGATGGTTCATTTGAGTCTTTGTTTAAGAAATTTGGTCCTCATTGACCGAAGTTATCGAGCTTCAACATGTGAAAAGTCACAAAAATTGTATGTTTGTGCTCTTTAAGTACTATTTTTCTTTGAAACTCAAGATGATACAAACATGATGTGTAACGTCATGTTAAAGATCTCGTCGAGATGGTTCATTTGAGTCTTTGTTTAAGAAATTTGGTCCTCATTGACCGAAGTTATCGAGCTTCAAAATGTGAAAAGTCACAAAACTTGTATGTTTGAGCTCATTAAGTACTATTTTTCTTTGAGACTCAAGATGATACAAACATGATGTGTATCATTATGTTAAAGATCTCGTCGAGAAGGTTCATTTGAGTCTTTGATTAAGAAATTTGGTCCTCATTGACCGAAGTTATCGAGCTTCAACATGTGAAAAGTCACAAAAATTGTATGTTTGAGCTCATTAAGTACTATTTTTCGTGGAAACTCAAGATGATACAATCATGATGTGTATCATTATGTTAAAGATCTCGTCGAGAAGGTTCATTTGAGTCTTTGTTTAAGAAATTTGGTCCTCATTGACCGAAGTTATCGAGCTTCAACATGTGAAAAGTCACAAAAATTGTATGTTTGAGCTCATAAAGTACTATTTTTCGTGGAAACTCAAGATGATACAATCATGATGTGTAACGTCATGTTAAAGATCTCGTCGAGATGGTTCATTTGAGACTTTGATTAAGAAATTTGGTCCTCATTGACCGAAGTTATCGAGCTTCAACCTGTGAAAAGTCACAAAAATTGTATGTTTGAGCTCATAAAGTACTATTTTTCGTGGAAACTCAAGATGATACAATCATGATGTGTTACGTCATGTTAAAGATCTCGTCGAGATGGTTCATTTGAGTCTTTGATTAAGAAATTTGGTCCTCATTGAACGAAGTTATAGAGCTTCAAAGTGTGAAAAGTCACAAAAATTTTATGTTTGAGCTCATAAAGTACTATTTTTCGTGGAAACTCAAGATGATACAATCATGATGTGGAACGTCATGTTAAAGATCTCGTCGAGATGGTTCATTTGAGTATTTGATTAAGAAATTTGGTCCTCATTGACCGAAGTTATCGAGCTTCAACATGTGAAAAGTCACAAAAATTTTATGTTTGACCTCATAAAGTACTATTTTTCGTGGAAACTCAAGATGATACAATCATGATGTGTAACGTCATGTTAAAGATCTCGTCGAGATGGTTCATTTGAGTATTTGATTAAGAAATTTGTTCCTCATTGACCGAAGTTATCGAGCTCCAACATGTGAAAAGTCACAAAAATTGTATGTTTGACCTCATAAAGTAGTATTTTTCGTGGAAACTCAAGATGATACAATCATGATGTGTTACGTCATGTTAAAGATCTCGTCGAGATGGTTCATTTGAGTCTTTGTTTAAGAAATTTGGTCCTCATTGACCGAAGTTATCGAGCTTCAAAATGTGAAAAGTCACAAAACTTGTATGTTTGAGCTCATTAAGTACTATTTTTCTTTGAAACTCAAGATGATACAATCATGATGTGTAACGTCATGTTAAAGATCTCGTCGAGATGGTTCATTTGGCTCTTTGATTAAGAAATTTGATCCTCATTGACCGAAGTTATCGAGCTTCAACATGTGAAAAGTCACAAAAATTGTATGTTTGATCTCATAAAGTTCTATTTTTCGTGGAAACTCAAGATGATACAATCATGATGTGTAACGTCATGTTAAAGATCTCGTCGAGATGGTTCATTTGACTCTTTGATTAAGAAATTTGGTCCTCATTAACCGAAGTTATCGAGCTTCAAAATGTGAAAAGTCACAAAACTTGTATGTTTGAGCTCATTAAGTACTATTTTTCTTTGAGACTCAAGATGATACAAACATGATGTGTATCATTATGTTAAAGATCTCGTCGAGAAGGTTCATTTGAGTCTTTGATTAAGAAATTTGGTCCTCATTGACCGAAGTTATCGAGCTTCAAAATGTGAAAAGTCACAAAACTTGTATGTTTGAGCTCATTAAGTACTATTTTTCTTTGAAACTCAAGATGATACAATCATGATGTGTAACGTCATGTTAAAGATCTCGTCGAGATGGTTCATTTGGCTCTTTGATTAAGAAATTTGATCCTCATTGACCGAAGTTATCGAGCTTCAACATGTGAAAAGTCACAAAAATTGTATGTTTGAGCTCATAAAGTTCTATTTTTCGTGGAAACTCAAGATGATACAATCATGATGTGTTACGTCATGTTAAAGATCTCGTCGAGATGGTTCATTTGAGTCTTTGTTTAAGAAATTTGGTCCTCATTGACCGAAGTTATCGAGCTTCAACATGTGAAAAGTCACAAAAATTGTATGTTTGAGCTCATAAAGTACTATTTTTCGTGGAAACTCAAGATGATACAATCATGATGTGTAACGTCATGTTAAAGATCTCGTCGAGATGGTTCATTTGAGTCTTTGTTTAAGAAATTTGGTCCTCATTGACCGAAGTTATCGAGCTCCAACATGTGAAAAGTCACAAAAATTGTATGTTAGAGCTCATAAAGTACTATTTTTCGTGGAAACTCAAGATGATACAATCATGATGTGTAACGTCATGTTAAAGATCTCGTCGAGATGGTTCATTTGAGTCTTTGTTTAAGAAATTTGGTCCTCATTGACCGAAGTTATCGAGCTTCAACATGTGAAAAGTCACAAAAATTGTATGTTTGAGCTCATTAAGTACTATTTTTCGTGGAAACTCAAGATGATACAATCATGATGTGTTACGTCATGTTAAAGATCTCGTCGAGATGGTTCATTTGAGTCTTTGTTTAAGAAATTTGGTCCTCATTGACCGAAGTTATCGAGCTTCAACATGTGAAAAGTCACAAAAATTGTATGTTTGAGCTCATAAAGTACTATTTTTCGTGGAAACTCAAGATGATACAATCATGATGTGTAACGTCATGTTAAAGATCTCGTCGAGAAGGTTCATTTGAGTCTTTGTTTAAGAAATTTGGTCCTCATTGACCGAAGTTATCGAGCTTCAACATGTGAAAAGTCACAAAAATTGTATGTTTGAGCTCATTAAGTACTATTTTTCGTGGAAACTCAAGATGATACAATCATGATGTGTAACGTCATGTTAAAGATCTCGTCGAGATGGTTCATTTGACTCTTTGATTAAGAAATTTGGTCCTCATTGACCGAAGTTATCGAGCTCCAACATGTGAAAAGTCACAAAAATTGTATGTTTGAGCTCATAAAGTAGTATTTTTCGTGGAAACTCAAGATGATACAATCATGATGTGTTACGTCATGTTAAAGATCTCGTCGAGATGGTTCATTTGAGTCTTTGTTTAAGAAATTTGGTCCTCATTGACCGAAGTTATCGAGCTTCAAAATGTGAAAAGTCACAAAACTTGTATGTTTGAGCTCATTAAGTACTATTTTTCTTTGAAACTCAAGATGATACAATCATGATGTGTAACGTCATGTTAAAGATCTCGTCGAGATGGTTCATTTGGCTCTTTGATTAAGAAATTTGATCCTCATTGACCGAAGTTATCGAGCTTCAACATGTGAAAAGTCACAAAAAGTGTATGTTTGAGCTCATAAAGTTCTATTTTTCGTGGAAACTCAAGATGATACAATCATGATGTGTAACGTCATGTTAAAGATCTCGTCGAGATGGTTCATTTGACTCTTTGATTAAGAAATTTGGTCCTCATTGACCGAAGTTATCGAGCTTCAACCTGTGAAAAGTCACAAAAATTGTATGTTTGAGCTCATAAAGTACTATTTTTCGTGGAAACTCAAGATGATATAATCATGATGTGTAACGTCATGTTAAAGATCTCGTCGAGATGGTTCATTTGAGTCTTTGTTTAAGAAATTTGGTCCTCATTGACCGAAGTTATCGAGCTTCAACATGTGAAAAGTCACAAAAATTGTATGTTTGTGCTCTTTAAGTACTATTTTTCTTTGAAACTCAAGATGATACAAACATGATGTGTAACGTCATGTTAAAGATCTCGTCGAGATGGTTCATTTGAGTCTTTGTTTAAGAAATTTGGTCCTCATTGACCGAAGTTATCGAGCTTCAAAATGTGAAAAGTCACAAAACTTGTATGTTTGAGCTCATTAAGTACTATTTTTCTTTGAGACTCAAGATGATACAAACATGATGTGTATCATTATGTTAAAGATCTCGTCGAGAAGGTTCATTTGAGTCTTTGATTAAGAAATTTGGTCCTCATTGACCGAAGTTATCGAGCTTCAACATGTGAAAAGTCACAAAAATTGTATGTTTGAGCTCATTAAGTACTATTTTTCGTGGAAACTCAAGATGATACAATCATGATGTGTATCATTATGTTAAAGATCTCGTCGAGAAGGTTCATTTGAGTCTTTGTTTAAGAAATTTGGTCCTCATTGACCGAAGTTATCGAGCTTCAACATGTGAAAAGTCACAAAAATTGTATGTTTGAGCTCATAAAGTACTATTTTTCGTGGAAACTCAAGATGATACAATCATGATGTGTTACGTCATGTTAAAGATCTCGTCGAGATGGTTCATTTGACTCTTTGATTAAGAAATTTGGTCCTCATTAACCGAAGTTATCGAGCTTCAAAATGTGAAAAGTCACAAAACTTGTATGTTTGAGCTCATTAAGTACTATTTTTCTTTGAGACTCAAGATGATACAAACATGATGTGTATCATTATGTTAAAGATCTCGTCGAGAAGGTTCATTTGAGTCTTTGATTAAGAAATTTGGTCCTCATTGACCGAAGTTATCGAGCTTCAACATGTGAAAAGTCACAAAAATTGTATGTTTGAGCTCATTAAGTACTATTTTTCGTGGAAACTCAAGATGATATAATCATGATGTGTAACGTCATGTTAAAGATCTCGTCGAGATGGTTCATTTGAGTCTTTGTTTAAGAAATTTGGTCCTCATTGACCGAAGTTATCGAGCTTCAACATGTGAAAAGTCACAAAAATTGTATGTTTGAGCTCTTTAAGTACTATTTTTCTTTGAAACTCAAGATGATACAATCATGATGTGTTACGTCATGTTAAAGATCTCGTCGAGATGGTTCATTTGAGTATTTGATTAAGAAATTTGGTCCTCATTGACCGAAGTTATCGAGCTTCAACATGTGAAAAGTCACAAAAATTGTATGTTTGAGCTCATAAAGTAGTATTTTTCGTGGAAACTCAAGATGATACAATCATGATGTGTTACGTCATGTTAAAGATCTCGTCGAGATGGTTCATTTGAGTCTTTGTTTAAGAAATTTGGTCCTCATTGACCGAAGTTATGGAGCTTCAAAATGTGAAAAGTCACAAAACTTGTATGTTTGAGCTCATTAAGTACTATTTTTCGTGGAAACTCAAGATGATACAATCATGATGTGTAACGTCATGTTAAAGATCTCGTCGAGATGGTTCATTTGGCTCTTTGATTAAGAAATTTGATCCTCATTGACCGAAGTTATCGAGCTTCAACATGTGAAAAGTCACAAAAATTGTATGTTTGAGCTCATAAAGTTCTATTTTTCGTGGAAACTCAAGATGATACAATCATGATGTGTAACGTCATGTTAAAGATCTCGTCGAGATGGTTCATTTGAGTATTTGATTAAGAAATTTGGTCTTCATTAACCGAAGTTATCGAGCTTCAACATGTGAAAAGTCACAAAAATTGTATGTTTGAGCTCATAAAGTTCTATTTTTCGTGGAAACTCAAGATGATACAATCATGACGTGTTACGTCATGTTAAAGATCTCGTCGAGATGGTTCATTTGAGTATTTGATTAAGAAATTTGGTCCTCATTAACCGAAGTTATCGAGCTTCAAAATGTGAAAAGTCACAAAACTTGTATGTTTGAGCTCATAAAGTACTATTTTTCGTGGAAACTCAAGATGATACAATCATGATGTGTAACGTCATCGTAAAGATCTCGTCGAGATGGTTCATTTGAGTATTTGATTAAGAAATTTGGTCCTCATTGACCGAAGTTATCGAGCTTCAACATGTGAAAAGTCACAAAAATTGTATGTTTGAGCTCATTAAGTACTATTTTTCGTGGAAACTCAAGATGATACAATCATGATGTGTATCATTATGTTAAAGATCTCGTCGAGAAGGTTCATTTGAGTCTTTGTTTAAGAAATTTGGTCCTCATTGACCGAAGTTATCGAGCTTCAACCTGTGAAAAGTCACAAAAATTGTATGTTTGAGCTCATAAAGTACTATTTTTCGTGGAAACTCAAGATGATACAATCATGATGTGTAACGTCATGTTAAAGATCTCGTCGAGATGGTTCATTTGAGACTTTGATTAAGAAATTTGGTCCTCATTGACCGAAGTTATCGAGCTTCAACCTGTGAAAAGTCACAAAAATTGTATGTTTGAGCTCATAAAGTACTATTTTTCGTGGAAACTCAAGATGATACAATCATGATGTGATACGTCATGTTAAAGATCTCGTCGAGATGGTTCATTTGAGTCTTTGATTAAGAAATTTGGTCCTCATTGAACGAAGTTATAGAGCTTCAAAGTGTGAAAAGTCACAAAAATTTTATGTTTGAGCTCATAAAGTACTATTTTTCGTGGAAACTCAAGATGATACAATCATGATGTGTAACGTCATGTTAAAGATCTCGTCGAGATGGTTCATTTGAGTATTTGATTAAGAAATTTGGTCCTCATTGACCGAAGTTATCGAGCTTCAACATGTGAAAAGTCACAAAAATTTTATGTTTGACCTCATAAAGTACTATTTTTCGTGGAAACTCAAGATGATACAATCATGATGTGTAACGTCATGTTAAAGATCTCGTCGAGATGGTTCATTTGAGTATTTGATTAAGAAATTTGTTCCTCATTGACCGAAGTTATCGAGCTCCAACATGTGAAAAGTCACAAAAATTGTATGTTTGACCTCATAAAGTAGTATTTTTCGTGGAAACTCAAGATGATACAATCATGATGTGTTACGTCATGTTAAAGATCTCGTCGAGATGGTTCATTTGAGTCTTTGTTTAAGAAATTTGGTCCTCATTGACCGAAGTTATCGAGCTTCAAAATGTGAAAAGTCACAAAACTTGTATGTTTGAGCTCATTAAGTACTATTTTTCTTTGAAACTCAAGATGATACAATCATGATGTGTAACGTCATGTTAAAGATCTCGTCGAGATGGTTCATTTGGCTCTTTGATTAAGAAATTTGATCCTCATTGACCGAAGTTATCGAGCTTCAACATGTGAAAAGTCACAAAAATTGTATGTTTGAGCTCATAAAGTTCTATTTTTCGTGGAAACTCAAGATGATACAATCATGATGTGTAACGTCATGTTAAAGATCTCGTCGAGATGGTTCATTTGACTCTTTAATTAAGAAATTTGGTCCTCATTAACCGAAGTTATCGAGCTTCAAAATGTGAAAAGTCACAAAACTTGTATGTTTGAGCTCATTAAGTACTATTTTTCTTTGAGACTCAAGATGATACAAACATGATGTGTATCATTATGTTAAAGATCTCGTCGAGAAGGTTCATTTGAGTCTTTGATTAAGAAATTTGGTCCTCATTGACCGAAGTTATCGAGCTTCAACATGTGAAAAGTCACAAAAATTGTATGTTTGAGCTCATTAAGTACTATTTTTCGTGGAAACTCAAGATGATACAATCATGATGTGTTACGTCATGTTAAAGATCTCGTCGAGATGGTTCATTTGAGTCTTTGTTTAAGAAATTTGGTCCTCATTGACCGAAGTTATCGAGCTTCAAAATGTGAAAAGTCACAAAACTTGTATGTTTGAGCTCATTAAGTACTATTTTTCTTTGAAACTCAAGATGATACAATCATGATGTGTAACGTCATGTTAAAGATCTCGTCGAGATGGTTCATTTGGCTCTTTGATTAAGAAATTTGATCCTCATTGACCGAAGTTATCGAGCTTCAACATGTGAAAAGTCACAAAAATTGTATGTTTGAGCTCATAAAGTTCTATTTTTCGTGGAAACTCAAGATGATACAATCATGATGTGTAACGTCATGTTAAAGATCTCGTCGAGATGGTTCATTTGACTCTTTGATTAAAAAATGTGGTCCTCATTAACCGAAGTTATCGAGCTTCAAAATGTGAAAAGTCACAAAACTTGTATGTTTGAGCTCATTAAGTACTATTTTTCTTTGAGACTCAAGATGATACAAACATGATGTGTATCATTATATTAAAGATCTCGTCGAGAAGGTTTATTTGAGTCTTTGATTAAGAAATTTGGTCCTCATTGACCGAAGTTATCGAGCTTCAACATGTGAAAAGTCACAAAACTTGTATGTTTGAGCTCATTAAGTACTATTTTTCTTTGAGACTCAAGATGATACAAACATGATGTGTATCATTATGTTAAAGATCTCGTCGAGAAGGTTCATTTGAGTCTTTGTTTAAGAAATTTGGTCCTCATTGACCGAAGTTATCGAGCTTCAACATGTGAAAAGTCACAAAAATTGTATGTTTGAGCTCTTTAAGTACTATTTTTCTTTGAAACTCAAGATGATACAATCATGATGTGTTACGTCATGTTAAAGATCTCGTCGAGATGGTTCATTTGAGTATTTGATTAAGAAATTTGGTCCTCATTGACCGAAGTTATCGAGCTTCAACATGTGAAAAGTCACAAAAATTGTATGTTTGAGCTCATAAAGTAGTATTTTTCGTGGAAACTCAAGATGATACAATCATGATGTGTTACGTCATGTTAAAGATCTCGTCGAGATGGTTCATTTGAGTCTTTGTTTAAGAAATTTGGTCCTCATTGACCGAAGTTATGGAGCTTCAAAATGTGAAAAGTCACAAAACTTGTATGTTTGAGCTCATTAAGTACTATTTTTCTTTGAAACTCAAGATGATACAATCATGATGTGTAACGTCATGTTAAAGATCTCGTCGAGATGGTTCATTTGGCTCTTTGATTAAGAAATTTGATCCTCATTGACCGAAGTTATCGAGCTTCAACATGTGAAAAGTCACAAAAATTGTATGTTTGAGCTCATAAAGTTCTATTTTTCGTGGAAACTCAAGATGATACAATCATGATGTGTAACGTCATGTTAAAGATCTCGTCGAGATGGTTCATTTGGCTCTTTGATTAATAAATTTGGTCCTCTTTGACCGAAGTTATTGAGCTTCAAAATGTGAAAAGTCACAAAACTTGTATGTTTGAGCTCATTAAGTACTATTTTTCTTTGAAACTCAAGATGATACAATCATGATGTGTTACGTCATGTTAAAGATCTCGTCGAGATGGTTCATTTGAGACTTTGATTAAGAAATTTGGTCCTCATTGACCGAAGTTATCGAGCTTCAACATGTGAAAAGTCACAAAAATTTTATGTTTGACCTCATAAAGTACTATTTTTCGTGGAAACTCAAGATGATACAATCATGATGTGTAACGTCATGTTAAAGATCTCGTCGAGATGGTTCATTTGAGTATTTGATTAAGAAATTTGTTCCTCATTGACCGAAGTTATCGAGCTCCAACATGTGAAAAGTCAGAAAACTTGTATGTTTGAGCTCATTAAGTACTATTTTTCTTTGAGACTCAAGATGATACAAACATGATGTGTATCATTATGTTAAAGATCTCGTCGAGAAGGTTCATTTGAGTCTTTGATTAAGAAATTTGGTCCTCATTGACCGAAGTTATCGAGCTTCAACATGTGAAAAGTCACAAAACTTGTATGTTTGAGCTCATTAAGTACTATTTTTCTTTGAGACTCAAGATGATACAAACATGATGTGTATCATTATGTTAAAGATCTCGTCGAGAAGGTTCATTTGAGTCTTTGTTTAAGAAATTTGGTCCTCATTGACCGAAGTTATCGAGCTTCAACATGTGAAAAGTCACAAAAATTGTATGTTTGAGCTCATAAAGTAGTATTTTTCGTGGAAACTCAAGATGATACAATCATGATGTGTTACGTCATGTTAAAGATCTCGTCGAGATGGTTCATTTGAGTCTTTGTTTAAGAAATTTGGTCCTCATTGACCGAAGTTATGGAGCTTCAAAATGTGAAAAGTCACAAAACTTGTATGTTTGAGCTCATTAAGTACTATTTTTCTTTGAAACTCAAGATGATACAATCATGATGTGTAACGTCATGTTAAAGATCTCGTCGAGATGGTTCATTTGGCTCTTTGATTAAGAAATTTGATCCTCATTGACCGAAGTTATCGAGCTTCAACATGTGAAAAGTCACAAAAATTGTATGTTTGAGCTCATAAAGTTCTATTTTTCGTGGAAACTCAAGATGATACAATCATGATGTGTAACGTCATGTTAAAGATCTCGTCGAGATGGTTCATTTGGCTCTTTGATTAATAAATTTGGTCCTCTTTGACCGAAGTTATTGAGCTTCAAAATGTGAAAAGTCACAAAACTTGTATGTTTGAGCTCATTAAGTACTATTTTTCTTTGAAACTCAAGATGATACAATCATGATGTGTTACGTCATGTTAAAGATCTCGTCGAGATGGTTCATTTGAGACTTTGATTAAGAAATTTGGTCCTCATTGACCGAAGTTATCGAGCTTCAACATGTGAAAAGTCACAAAAATTGTATGTTTGAGCTCATTAAGTACTATTTTTCGTGGAAACTCAAGATGATACAATCATGATGTGTTACGTCATGTTAAAGATCTCGTCGAGATGGTTCATTTGAGTCTTTGATTAAGAAATTTGGTCTTCATTGAACGAAGTTATAGAGCTTCAAAGTGTGAAAAGTCACAAAACTTGTATGTTTGAGCTCATTAAGTACTATTTTTCGTCGAAACTCAAGATGATACAATCATGATTTGTTACGTCATGTTAAAGATCTCGTCGAGATGGTTCATTTGAGTCTTTAATTAAGAAATTTGGTCCTCATTGAACGAAGTTATAGAGCTTCAAAGTGTGAAAAGTCACAAAACTTGTATGTTTGAGCTCATAAAGTACTATTTTTCGTGGAAACTCAAGATGATACAATCATGATGTGTTACGTCATGTTAAAGATCTCGTCGAGATGGTTCATTTGAGTCTTTGTTTAAGAAATTTGGTCCTCATTGACCGAAGTTATCGAGCTTCAAAATGTGAAAAGTCACAAAACTTGTATGTTTGAGCTCATTAAGTACTATTTTTCTTTGAAACTCAAGATGATACAATCATGATGTGTAACGTCATGTTAAAGATCTCGTCGAGATGGTTCATTTGGCTCTTTGATTAAGAAATTTGATCCTCATTGACCGAAGTTATCGAGCTTCAACATGTGAAAAGTCACAAAAATTGTATGTTTGAGCTCATAAAGTTCTATTTTTCGTGGAAACTCAAGATGATACAATCATGATGTGTAACGTCATGTTAAAGATCTCGTCGAGATGGTTCATTTGACTCTTTAATTAAGAAATTTGGTCCTCATTAACCGAAGTTATCGAGCTTCAAAATGTGAAAAGTCACAAAACTTGTATGTTTGAGCTCATTAAGTACTATTTTTCTTTGAGACTCAAGATGATACAAACATGATGTGTATCATTATGTTAAAGATCTCGTCGAGAAGGTTCATTTGAGTCTTTGATTAAGAAATTTGGTCCTCATTGACCGAAGTTATCGAGCTTCAACATGTGAAAAGTCACAAAAATTGTATGTTTGAGCTCATTAAGTACTATTTTTCGTGGAAACTCAAGATGATACAATCATGATGTGTTACGTCATGTTAAAGATCTCGTCGAGATGGTTCATTTGAGTCTTTGTTTAAGAAATTTGGTCCTCATTGACCGAAGTTATCGAGCTTCAAAATGTGAAAAGTCACAAAACTTGTATGTTTGAGCTCATTAAGTACTATTTTTCTTTGAAACTCAAGATGATACAATCATGATGTGTAACGTCATGTTAAAGATCTCGTCGAGATGGTTCATTTGGCTCTTTGATTAAGAAATTTGATCCTCATTGACCGAAGTTATCGAGCTTCAACATGTGAAAAGTCACAAAAATTGTATGTTTGAGCTCATAAAGTTCTATTTTTCGTGGAAACTCAAGATGATACAATCATGATGTGTAACGTCATGTTAAAGATCTCGTCGAGATGGTTCATTTGACTCTTTGATTAAAAAATGTGGTCCTCATTAACCGAAGTTATCGAGCTTCAAAATGTGAAAAGTCACAAAACTTGTATGTTTGAGCTCATTAAGTACTATTTTTCTTTGAGACTCAAGATGATACAAACATGATGTGTATCATTATGTTAAAGATCTCGTCGAGAAGGTTTATTTGAGTCTTTGATTAAGAAATTTGGTCCTCATTGACCGAAGTTATCGAGCTTCAACATGTGAAAAGTCACAAAACTTGTATGTTTGAGCTCATTAAGTACTATTTTTCTTTGAGACTCAAGATGATACAAACATGATGTGTATCATTATGTTAAAGATCTCGTCGAGAAGGTTCATTTGAGTCTTTGTTTAAGAAATTTGGTCCTCATTGACCGAAGTTATCGAGCTTCAACATGTGAAAAGTCACAAAAATTGTATGTTTGAGCTCTTTAAGTACTATTTTTCTTTGAAACTCAAGATGATACAATCATGATGTGTTACGTCATGTTAAAGATCTCGTCGAGATGGTTCATTTGAGTATTTGATTAAGAAATTTGGTCCTCATTGACCGAAGTTATCGAGCTTCAACATGTGAAAAGTCACAAAAATTGTATGTTTGAGCTCATAAAGTAGTATTTTTCGTGGAAACTCAAGATGATACAATCATGATGTGTTACGTCATGTTAAAGATCTCGTCGAGATGGTTCATTTGAGTCTTTGTTTAAGAAATTTGGTCCTCATTGACCGAAGTTATGGAGCTTCAAAATGTGAAAAGTCACAAAACTTGTATGTTTGAGCTCATTAAGTACTATTTTTCTTTGAAACTCAAGATGATACAATCATGATGTGTAACGTCATGTTAAAGATCTCGTCGAGATGGTTCATTTGGCTCTTTGATTAAGAAATTTGATCCTCATTGACCGAAGTTATCGAGCTTCAACATGTGAAAAGTCACAAAAATTGTATGTTTGAGCTCATAAAGTTCTATTTTTCGTGGAAACTCAAGATGATACAATCATGATGTGTAACGTCATGTTAAAGATCTCGTCGAGATGGTTCATTTGGCTCTTTGATTAATAAATTTGGTCCTCTTTGACCGAAGTTATTGAGCTTCAAAATGTGAAAAGTCACAAAACTTGTATGTTTGAGCTCATTAAGTACTATTTTTCTTTGAAACTCAAGATGATACAATCATGATGTGTTACGTCATGTTAAAGATCTCGTCGAGATGGTTCATTTGAGACTTTGATTAAGAAATTTGGTCCTCATTGACCGAAGTTATCGAGCTTCAACATGTGAAAAGTCACAAAAATTGTATGTTTGAGCTCATAAAGTACTATTTTTCGTGGAAACTCAAGATGATACAATCATGATGTGTAACGTCATGTTAAAGATCTCGTCGAGATGGTTCATTTGGCTCTTTGATTAATAAATTTGGTCCTCTTTGACCGAAGTTATTGAGCTTCAAAATGTGAAAAGTCACAAAACTTGTATGTTTGAGCTCATTAAGTACTATTTTTCTTTGAAACTCAAGATGATACAATCATGATGTGTAACGTCATCTTAAAGATCTCATCGAGATGGTTCATTTGACTCTTTGATTAAGAAATTTGGTCCTCATTGACCGAAGTTATCGAGCTTCAACCTGTGACAAGTCACAAAAATTGTATGTTTGAGCTCATTAAGTACTATTTTTCGTGGAAACTCAAGATGATACAATCATGATGTGTAACGTCATGTTAAAGATCTCGTCGAGATGGTTCATTTGGCTCTTTGATTAATAAATTTGGTCCTCTTTGACCGAAGTTATTGAGCTTCAAAATGTGAAAAGTCACAAAACTTGAATGTTTCAGCTCATTAAGTACTATTTTTCTTTGAAACTCAAGATGATACAAACATGATGTGTAACGTCATGTTAAAGATCTCGTCGAGATGGTTCATTTGAGTGGTTGTTTAAGAAATTTGGTCCTCATTGACCGAAGTTATCGAGCTTCAAAATGTGAAAAGTCACAAAACATGTATGTTTGAGCTCATAAAGTACTATTTTTCGTGGAAACTCAAGATGATACAATCATGATGTGTTACGTCATGTTAAAGATCTCGTCGAGATGGTTCATTTGAGTCTTTGATTAAGAAATTTGGTCCTCATTGACCGAAGTTATCGAGCTTCAACATGTGAAAAGTCAAAAAATTGTATGTTTGAGCACATTAAGTACTATTTTTCGTGGAAACTCAAGATGATACAATCATGATGTGTAACGTCATGTTAAAGATCTCGTCGAGATGGTTCATTTGAGTATTTGATTAAGAAATTTGGTCTTCATTAACCGAAGTTATCGAGCTTCAACATGTGAAAAGTCACAAAAATTGTATGTTTGAGCTCATAAAGTTCTATTTTTCGTGGAAACTCAAGATGATACAATCATGACGTGTTACGTCATGTTAAAGATCTCGTCGAGATGGTTCATTTGAGTATTTGATTAAGAAATTTGGTCCTCATTAACCGAAGTTATCGAGCTTCAAAATGTGAAAAGTCACAAAACTTGTATGTTTGAGCTCATAAAGTACTATTTTTCGTGGAAACTCAAGATGATACAATCATGATGTGTAACGTCATGTTAAAGATCTCGTCGAGATGGTTCATTTGGCTCTTTGATTAAGAAATTTGATCCTCATTGACCGAAGTTATCGAGCTTCAACATGTGAAAAGTCACAAAAATTGTATGTTTGAGCTCATTAAGTACTATTTTTCTTTGAAACTCAAGATGATACAATCATGATGTGTAACGTCATGTTAAAGATCTCGTCGAGATGGTTCATTGGAGTCTTTGATTAAGAAATTTGGTCGTCATTGACCGAAGTTATCGAGCTTCAAAATGTGAAAAGTCACAAAAATTGTATGTTTGAGCTCATAAAGTACTATTTTTCGTGGAAACTCAAGATGATACAATCATGATGTGTATCATTATGTTAAAGATCTCGTCGAGATGGTTCATTTGAGACTTTGATTAAGAAATTTGGTCGTCATTGACCGAAGTTATCGAGCTTCAACATGTGAAAAGTCACAAAAATTGTATGTTTGAGCTCATTAAGTACTATTTTTCTTTGAAACTCAAGATGATACAATCATGATGTGTTACGTCATGTTACAGATCTCGTCGAGATGGTTCATTTGAGTATTTGATTAAGAAGTTTGGTCCTCATTGACCGAAGTTATCGAGCTTCAACATGTGAAAAGTCACAAAAATTGTATGTTTGAGCTCATAAAGTACTATTTTTCGTGGAAACTCAAGATGATACAATCATGATGTGTAACGTCATGTTAAAGATCTCGTCGAGATGGTTCATTTGAGTCTTTGTTTAAGAAATTTGGTCCTCATTAACCGAAGTTATCGAGCTTCAAAATGTGAAAAGTCACAAAACTTGTATGTTTGAACTCATTAAGTACTATTTTTCTTTGAAACTCAAGATGATACAATTATGATGTGTAACGTCATCTTAAAGATCTCGTCGAGATGGTTCATTTGACTCTTTGATTAAGAAATTTGGTCCTCATTGACCGAAGTTATCGAGCTTCAACCTGTGACAAGTCACAAAAATTGTATGTTTGAGCTCATAAAGTACTATTTTTCGTGGAAACTCAAGATGATACAATCATGATGTGTAACGTCATGTTAAAGATCTCGTCGAGATGGTTCATTTGGCTCTTTGATTAGGAAATTTGGTCGTCATTGACCGAAGTTATCGAGCTTCAAAATGTGAAAAGTCACAAAACTTGTATGTTTGAGCTCATTAAGTACTATTTTTCTTTGAAACTCAAGATGATACAATCATGATGTGTAACGTCATGTTAAAGATCTCGTCGAGATGGTTCATTTGGCTCTTTGATTAAGAAATTTGATCCTCATTGACCGAAGTTATCGATCTTCAACATGTGAAAAGTCACAAAAATTGTATGTTTGA
>NW_027096125.1:0-62574 GCF_040115645.1 Euwallacea fornicatus | reverse complement strand
TCTGTGGTCAAATTTTGAAGGTAGTTGAAGCTGATTTGCCGAAGTTACGGAGGTTCAAAGCTTGAAAAGTCACGAAAGATGTGTGTTTGAGCACATCTATTACTCGTTTTCTAGAAAACTTACCGACATACAATGAAGCCTTATTTGTCATGTTAAAGAGCTCGTCGAGGTGATTCTGTGGTCAAATTTTGAAGGTAGTTGGAGCTCATTTGCCGAAGTTACGGAGGTTCAAAGCTTGAAAAGTCACGAAAGATGTGTGTTTGAGCACATCTATTACTCGTTTTCTAGAAAACTCACCGAGATACAATGAAGCCTTGTTAGTTGTGTTAAAGAGTTCGTCGAGGTGATTCTGTGGTCAAATTTTCAAGGTAGTTGGAGCTCATTTGCCGAAGTTACGGAGGTTCAAAGCTTGAAAAGTCACGAAAGAAGTGTGTTTGTGCACATCTATTACTCGTTTTCTAGAAAACTCACCAAGATACAATGAAGCCTTATTAGTCGTGTTAAACTGCTCGTCGAGGTGATTCTGTGGTCAAATTTTGAAGGTAGTTGGAGCTCATTTGCCGAAGTTACGGAGGTTCAAAGCTTGAAAAGTCACGAAAGATGTGTGTTTGAGCACATCTATTACTCGTTTTCTAGAAAACTCACCGAGATACAATGAAGCCTTATTTGTCATGTTAAATAGCTCGTCGAGGTGATTCTGTGGTCAAATTTTGAAGGTAGTTGAAGCTCATTTGCCGAAGTTACGGAGGTTCAAAGGTTGAAAAGTCACGAAAGATGTGTGTTTGTGCACATAAATTACTCGTTTTCTAGAAAACTCACCACGATACAATGAAGCCTTAGTTGTCATGTTAAAGAGCTCGTCGAGGTAATTCTGTGGTCAAATTTTGAAGGTATTTGGAGCTCATTTGCCGAAGTTACGGAGATTCAAAGCTTGAAAAGTCACGAAAGATGTGTGTTTGAGCACATCAATTACTCGTTTCCTAAAAATCTCACCAAGATACAATGAAGCCTTGTTAGTTCTGTTAAAGAGTTCGTCGAGGTGATTCTGTTGGAAAATTTTGAAGGTATTTGGAGCTCATTTGCCGAAGTTACGAAGATTCAAATGTTGAAAAGTCACGAAAGATGTGTGTTTGTGCACATAAATTACTCGTTTTCTAGAAAACTCACCACGATACAATGAAGCCTTAGTTGTCATGTTAAACAGCTCGTCGAGGTGATTCTGTGGTCAAATTTTGAAGGTAGTTGGAGATCATTTGCCGAAGTTACGGAGGTTCAAAGCTTGAAAAGTCACGAAAGAAGTGTGTTTGTGCACATAAATTACTCGTTTTCTAGAAAACTCACCACGATACAATGAACCCTTGTTAGTTGTGTTAAAGAGTTCGTCGAGGTGATTCTGTGGTCAAATTTTGAAGGTAGTTGGAGCTCATTTGCCGAAGTTACGGAGATTCAAAGCTTGAAAAGTCACGAAAGATGTGTGTTTGAGCACATGAATTACTCGTTTCCTAGAAATCTCACCAAGATACAATGAAGCCTTGTTAGTTGTGTTAAAGTGCTCGTCGAGGTGATTCTGTGGTCAAATTTTGAAGGTATTTGGAGCTCATTTGCCGAAGTTACGGAGATTCAAAGCTTGAAAAGTCACGAAAGAAGTGTGTTTGTGCACATAAATTACTCGTTTTCTAGAAAACTCACCACGATACAATGAACCCTTGTTAGTTGTGTTAAAGAGTTCGTCGAGGTGATTCTGTGGTCAAATTTTGAAGGTAGTTGGAGCTCATTTGCCGAAGTTACTGAGGTTCAAAGCTTGAAAAGTCACGAAAGATGTGTGTTTGAGCACATCTATTACTCGTTTTCTAGAAAACTCACCGAGATACAATGAAGCCTTATTTGTCATGTTAAAGAGCTCGTCGAGGTGATTCTGTGGTCAAATTTTGAAGGTAGTTGGAGCTCATTTGCCGAAGTTACGGAGATTCAAAGCTTGAAAAGTCACGAAAGAAGTGTGTTTGTGCACATAAATTACTCGTTTTCTAGAAAACTCACCACGATACAATGAACCCTTGTTAGTTGTGTTAAAGAGTTCGTCGAGGTGATTCTGTGGTCAAATTTTGAAGGTAGTTGGAGCTCATTTGCCGAAGTTACGGAGGTTCAAAGCTTGAAAAGTCACGAAAGATGTGTGTTTGAGCACATAAATTACTCGTTTTCTAGAAAACTCACCGAGATACAATGAAGCCTTATTAGTCGTGTTAAAGTGCTCGTCGAGGTGATTCTGTGGTCAAATTTTGAAGGTAGTTGGAGCTCATTTGCCGAAGTTACGGAGGTTCAAAGCTTGAAAAGTCACGAAAGATGTGTGTTTGAGCACATGAATTACTCGTTTTCTAGAAAACTCACCACGATACAATGAAGCCTTAGTTGTCATGCTAAAGAGCTCGTCGAGGTGATTCTGTGGTCAAATTTTGAAGGTAGTTGGAGCTCATTTGCCGAAGTTACGGAGATTCAAAGCTTGAAAAATCACGAAAGATGTGTGTTTGAGTACATAAATTACTCGTTTTCTAGAAAACTCACCGAGATACAATGAAGCCTTATTAGTCGTGTTAAAGTGCTCGTCGAGGTGATTCTGTGGTCAAATTTTGAAGGTAGTTGGAGCTCATTTGCCGAAGTTACGGAGGTTCAAAGCTTAAAAAGTCACGAAAGATGTGTGTTTGAGTACATAAATTACTCGTTTTCTAGAAATCTCACCAAGATACAATGAAGCCTTGTTAGTTGTGTTAAAGAGTTCGTCGAGGTGATTCTGTGGGAAAATTTTTAAGGTATTTGGAGCTCATTTGCCGAAGTTACGGAGGTTCAAAGCTTGAAAAGTCACGAAAGATCTGTGTTTGTGCACATAAATTACTCGTTTTCTAGAAAACTCACCGAGATACAATGAAGCCTTAATAGTCGTGTTAAAGAGCTCGTCGAGGTGATTCTGTGGTCAAATTTTGAAGGTAGTTAGAGCTCATTTGCCGAAGTTACGGAGGTTCAAAGCTTGAAAAGTCACGAAAGAAGTGTGTTTGTGCACGAAAATTACTCGTTTTCTAGAAAACTCACCAAGATACAATGAAGCCTTATTAGTCGTGTTAAACTGCTCGTCGAGGTGATTCTGTGGTCAAATTTTGAAGGTATTTGGAGCTCATTTGCCGAAGTTACGGAGATTCAAAGCTTGAAAAGTCACGAAAGATGTGTGTTTGAGCACATAAATTACTCGTTTTCTAGAAATCTCACCAAGATACAATGAAGCCTTGTTAGTTGTGTTAAAGAGTTCGTCGAGGTGATTCTGTGGGAAAATTTTGAAGGTATTTGGAGCTCATTTGCCGAAGTTACGGAGGTTCAAAGCTTGAAAAGTCACGAAAGATCTGTGTTTGTGCACATAAATTACTCGTTTTCTAGAAAACTCACCGAGATACAATGAAGCCTTATTTGTCATGTTAAAGAGCTCGTCGAGGTAATTCTGTGGTCAAATTTTGAAGGTAGTTGGAGCTCATTTGCCGAAGTTACTGAGGTTCAAAGCTTGAAAAGTCACGAAAGATGTGTGTTTGAGCACATCTATTACTCGTTTTCTAGAAACCTCACCAAGATACAATGAAGCCTTATTTGTCATGTTAAATAGCTCGTCGAGGTGATTCTGTGGTCAAATTTTGAAGGTATTTGGAGCTCATTTGCCGAAGTTACGGAGATTCAAAGCTTGAAAAGTCACGAAAGATGTGTGTTTGAGCACATCAATTACTCGTTTCCTAAAAATCTCACCAAGATACAATGAAGCCTTGTTAGTTCTGTTAAAGAGTTCGTCGAGGTGATTCTGTTGGAAAATTTTGAAGGTATTTGGAGCTCATTTGCCGAAGTTACGAAGGTTCAAATGTTGAAAAGTCACGAAAGATGTGTGTTTGTGCACATAAATTACTCGTTTTCTAGAAAACTCACCACGATACAATGAAGCCTTAGTTGTCATGTTAAACAGCTCGTCGAGGTGATTCTGTGGTCAAATTTTGAAGGTAGTTGGAGATCATTTGCCGAAGTTACGGAGGTTCAAAGCTTGAAAAGTCACGAAAGAAGTGTGTTTGTGCACATAAATTACTCGTTTTCTAGAAAACTCACCACGATACAATGAACCCTTGTTAGTTGTGTTAAAGAGTTCGTCGAGGTGATTCTGTGGTCAAATTTTGAAGGTAGTTGGAGCTCATTTGCCGAAGTTACGGAGATTCAAAGCTTGAAAAGTCACGAAAGATGTGTGTTTGAGCACATGAATTACTCGTTTCCTAGAAATCTCACCAAGATACAATGAAGCCTTGTTAGTTGTGTTAAAGTGCTCGTCGAGGTGATTCTGTGGTCAAATTTTGAAGGTATTTGGAGCTCATTTGCCGAAGTTACGGAGATTCAAAGCTTGAAAAGTCACGAAAGAAGTGTGTTTGTGCACATAAATTACTCGTTTTCTAGAAAACTCACCACGATACAATGAACCCTTGTTAGTTGTGTTAAAGAGTTCGTCGAGGTGATTCTGTGGTCAAATTTTGAAGGTAGTTGGAGCTCATTTGCCGAAGTTACTGAGGTTCAAAGCTTGAAAAGTCACGAAAGATGTGTGTTTGAGCACATCTATTACTCGTTTTCTAGAAAACTCACCGAGATACAATGAAGCCTTATTTGTCATGTTAAAGAGCTCGTCGAGGTGATTCTGTGGTCAAATTTTGAAGGTAGTTGGAGCTCATTTGCCGAAGTTACGGAGATTCAAAGCTTGAAAAGTCACGAAAGAAGTGTGTTTGTGCACATAAATTACTCGTTTTCTAGAAAACTCACCACGATACAATGAACCCTTGTTAGTTGTGTTAAAGAGTTCGTCGAGGTGATTCTGTGGTCAAATTTTGAAGGTAGTTGGAGCTCATTTGCCGAAGTTACGGAGGTTCAAAGCTTGAAAAGTCACGAAAGATGTGTGTTTGAGCACATAAATTACTCGTTTTCTAGAAAACTCACCGAGATACAATGAAGCCTTATTAGTCGTGTTAAAGTGCTCGTCGAGGTGATTCTGTGGTCAAATTTTGAAGGTAGTTGGAGCTCATTTGCCGAAGTTACGGAGGTTCAAAGCTTGAAAAGTCACGAAAGATGTGTGTTTGAGCACATGAATTACTCGTTTTCTAGAAAACTCACCACGATACAATGAAGCCTTAGTTGTCATGCTAAAGAGCTCGTCGAGGTGATTCTGTGGTCAAATTTTGAAGGTAGTTGGAGCTCATTTGCCGAAGTTACGGAGATTCAAAGCTTGAAAAATCACGAAAGATGTGTGTTTGAGTACATAAATTACTCGTTTTCTAGAAAACTCACCGAGATACAATGAAGCCTTATTAGTCGTGTTAAAGTGCTCGTCGAGGTGATTCTGTGGTCAAATTTTGAAGGTAGTTGGAGCTCATTTGCCGAAGTTACGGAGGTTCAAAGCTTAAAAAGTCACGAAAGATGTGTGTTTGAGTACATAAATTACTCGTTTTCTAGAAATCTCACCAAGATACAATGAAGCCTTGTTAGTTGTGTTAAAGAGTTCGTCGAGGTGATTCTGTGGGAAAATTTTTAAGGTATTTGGAGCTCATTTGCCGAAGTTACGGAGGTTCAAAGCTTGAAAAGTCACGAAAGATCTGTGTTTGTGCACATAAATTACTCGTTTTCTAGAAAACTCACCGAGATACAATGAAGCCTTAATAGTCGTGTTAAAGAGCTCGTCGAGGTGATTCTGTGGTCAAATTTTGAAGGTAGTTAGAGCTCATTTGCCGAAGTTACGGAGGTTCAAAGCTTGAAAAGTCACGAAAGAAGTGTGTTTGTGCACGAAAATTACTCGTTTTCTAGAAAACTCACCAAGATACAATGAAGCCTTATTAGTCGTGTTAAACTGCTCGTCGAGGTGATTCTGTGGTCAAATTTTGAAGGTATTTGGAGCTCATTTGCCGAAGTTACGGAGATTCAAAGCTTGAAAAGTCACGAAAGATGTGTGTTTGAGCACATAAATTACTCGTTTTCTAGAAATCTCACCAAGATACAATGAAGCCTTGTTAGTTGTGTTAAAGAGTTCGTCGAGGTGATTCTGTGGGAAAATTTTGAAGGTATTTGGAGCTCATTTGCCGAAGTTACGGAGGTTCAAAGCTTGAAAAGTCACGAAAGATCTGTGTTTGTGCACATAAATTACTCGTTTTCTAGAAAACTCACCGAGATACAATGAAGCCTTATTTGTCATGTTAAAGAGCTCGTCGAGGTGATTCTGTGGTCAAATTTTGAAGGTTGTTGGAGCTCATTTGCCGAAGTTACGGAGGTTCAAAGCTTGAAAAGTCACGAAAGAAGTGTGTTTGTGCACGAAAATTACTCGTTTTCTAGAAAACTCACCAAGATACAATGAAGACTTATTAGTCGTGTTAAACTGCTCGTCGAGGTGATTCTGTGGTCAAATTTTGAAGGTAGTTGGAGCTCATTTGCCGAAGTTACGGAGATTCAAAGCTTGAAAAGTCACGAAAGAAGTGTGTTTGTGCACATAAATTACTCGTTTTCTAGAAAACTCACCACGATACAATGAACCCTTGTTAGTTGTGTTAAAGAGTTCGTCGAGGTGATTCTGTGGTCAAATTTTGAAGGTAGTTGGAGCTCATTTGCCGAAGTTACTGAGGTTCAAAGCTTGAAAAGTCACGAAAGATGTGTGTTTGAGCACATCTATTACTCGTTTTCTAGAAAACTCACCGAGATACAATGAAGCCTTATTTGTCATGTTAAAGAGCTCGTCGAGGTGATTCTGTGGTCAAATTTTGAAGGTAGTTGGAGCTCATTTGCCGAAGTTACGGAGATTCAAAGCTTGAAAAGTCACGAAAGAAGTGTGTTTGTGCACATAAATTACTCGTTTTCTAGAAAACTCACCACGATACAATGAACCCTTGTTAGTTGTGTTAAAGAGTTCGTCGAGGTGATTCTGTGGTCAAATTTTGAAGGTAGTTGGAGCTCATTTGCCGAAGTTACGGAGGTTCAAAGCTTGAAAAGTCACGAAAGAAGTGTGTTTGGGCACATGAATTACTCGTTTTCTAGAAAACTCACCACGATACAATGAAGCCTTATTTGTCATGTTAAAGAGTTCGTCGAGGTGATTCTGTGGTCAAATTTTGAAGGTAGTTGGAGCTCATTTGCCGAAGTTACTGAGGTTCAAAGCTTGAAAAGTCACGAAAGATGTGTGTTTGAGCACATCTATTACTCGTTTTCTAGAAAACTCACCGAGATACAATGAAGCCTTATTTGTCATGTTAAAGAGCTCGTCGAGGTGATTCTGTGGTCAAATTTTGAAGGTAGTTGGAGCTCATTTGCCGAAGTTACGGAGATTCAAAGCTTGAAAAGTCACGAAAGAAGTGTGTTTGTGCACATAAATTACTCGTTTTCTAGAAAACTCACCACGATACAATGAACCCTTGTTAGTTGTGTTAAAGAGTTCGTCGAGGTGATTCTGTGGTCAAATTTTGAAGGTAGTTGGAGCTCATTTGCCGAAGTTACGGAGGTTCAAAGCTTGAAAAGTCACGAAAGAAGTGTGTTTGTGCACGAAAATTACTCGTTTTCTAGAAAACTCACCAAGATACAATGAAGTCTTATTTGTCATGTTAAAGAGCTCGTCGAGGTGATTCTGTGTTCAAATTTTGAAGGTAGTTGGAGCTCATTTGCCGAAGTTACGGAGATTCAAAGCTTGAAAAGTCACGAAAGATGTGTGTTTGAGCACATAAATTACTCGTTTTCTAGAAAACTCACCGAGATACAATGAAGCCTTATTTGTCATGTTAAATAGCTCGTCGAGGTGATTCTGTGGTCAAATTTTGAAGGTAGTTGAAGCTCATTTGCCGAAGTTACGGAGGTTCAAAGGTTGAAAAGTCACGAAAGATGTGTGTTTGTGCACATAAATTACTCGTTTTCTAGAAAACTCACCACGATACAATGAAGCCTTAGTTGTCATGTTAAAGAGCTCGTCGAGGTAATTCTGTGGTCAAATTTTGAAGGTATTTGGAGCTCATTTGCCGAAGTTACGGAGATTCAAAGCTTGAAAAGTCACGAAAGATGTGTGTTTGAGCACATCTATTACTCGTTTTCTAGAAAACTCACCGAGATACAATGAAGCCTTATTTGTCATGTTAAAGAGCTCGTCGAGATGATTCTGTGGTCAAATTTTGAAGGTAGTTGGAGCTCATTTGCCGAAGTTACGGAGATTCAAAGCTTGAAAAGTCACGAAAGAAGTGTGTTTGTGCACATAAATTACTCGTTTTCTAGAAAACTCACCACGATACAATGAACCCTTGTTAGTTGTGTTAAAGAGTTCGTCGAGGTGATTCTGTGGTCAAATTTTGAAGGTAGTTGGAGCTCATTTGCCGAAGTTACGGAGGTTCAAAGCTTGAAAAGTCACGAAAGAAGTGTGTTTGTGCACGAAAATTACTCGTTTTCTAGAAAACTCACCAAGATACAATGAAGTCTTATTTGTCATGTCAAAGAGCTCGTCGAGGTGATTCTGTGTTCAAATTTTGAAGGTAGTTGGAGCTCATTTGCCGAAGTTACGGAGATTCAAAGCTTGAAAAGTCACGAAAGATGTGTGTTTGAGCACATAAATTACTCGTTTTCTAGAAAACTCACCGAGATACAATGAAGCCTTATTTGTCATGTTAAATAGCTCGTCGAGGTGATTCTGTGGTCAAATTTTGAAGGTAGTTGAAGCTCATTTGCCGAAGTTACGGAGGTTCAAAGGTTGAAAAGTCACGAAAGATGTGTGTTTGTGCACATAAATTACTCGTTTTCTAGAAAACTCACCACGATACAATGAAGCCTTAGTTGTCATGTTAAAGAGCTCGTCGAGGTAATTCTGTGGTCAAATTTTGAAGGTATTTGGAGCTCATTTGCCGAAGTTACGGAGATTCAAAGCTTGAAAAGTCACGAAAGATGTGTGTTTGAGCACATGAATTACTCGTTTCCTAGAAATCTCACCAAGATACAATGAAGCCTTGTTAGTTGTGTTAAAGTGCTCGTCGAGGTGATTCTGTGGTCAAATTTTGAAGGTATTTGGAGCTCATTTGCCGAAGTTACGGAGATTCAAAGCTTGAAAAGTCACGAAAGATGTGTGTTTGAGCACATAAATTACTCATTTTCTAGAAAACTCACCAAGATACAATGAAGCCTTATTAGTCGTGTTAAATAGCTCGTCGAGGTGATTCTGTGGTCAAATTTTGAAGGTATTTGGAGCTCATTTGCCGAAGTTACGGAGATTCAAAGCTTGAAAAATCACGAAAGATGTGTGTTTGAGCACATCAATTACTCGTTTCCTAGAAATCTCACCAAGATACAATGAAGCCTTGTTAGTTCTGTTAAAGAGTTCGTCGAGGTGATTCTGTTGGAAAATTTTGAAGGTATTTGGAGCTCATTTGCCGAAGTTACGGAGGTTCAAAGCTTGAAAAGTCACGAAAGATGTGTGTTTGAGCACATCAATTACTCGTTTCCTAGAAATCTCACCAAGATACAATGAAGCCTTGTTAGTTCTGTTAAAGAGTTCGTCGAGGTGATTCTGTTGGAAAATTTTGAAGGTATTTGGAGCTCATTTGCCGAAGTTACGGAGGTTCAAAGCTTGAAAAGTCACGAAAGATGTGTGTTTGTGCACATAAATTACTCGTTTTCTAGAAAACTCACCACGATACAATGAAGCCTTAGTTGTCATGTTAAAGAGCACGTCGAGGTGATTCTGTGGTCAAATTTTGAAGTTAGTTGGAGCTCATTTGCCGAAGTTACGGAGGTTCAAAGCTTGAAAAGTCACGAAAGATGTGTGTTTGAGCACATCAATTACTCGTTTCCTAGAAATCTCACCAAGATACAATGAAGCCTTGTTAGTTGTGTTAAAGTGCTCGTCGAGGTGATTCTGAGGTAAAATTTTGAAGGTAGTTGGAGATCATTTGCCGAAGTTACGGAGATTCAAAGCTTGAAAAGTCACCAAAGATGTGTGTTTGAGCACATCAATTACTCGTTTCCTAGAAATCTCACCAAGATACAATGAAGCCTTGTTAGTTGTGTTAAAGTGCTCGTCGAGGTGATTCTGAGGTAAAATTTTGAAGGTAGTTGGAGATCATTTGCCGAAGTTACGAAGGTTCAAATGTTGAAAAGTCACGAAAGATGTGTGTTTGTGCACATAAATTACTCGTTTTCTAGAAAACTCACCACGATACAATGAAGCCTTAGTTGTCATGTTAAACAGCTCGTCGAGGTGATTCTGTGGTCAAATTTTGAAGGTAGTTGGAGATCATTTGCCGAAGTTACGGAGGTTCAAAGCTTGAAAAGTCACGAAAGATGTGTGTTTGTGCACATAAATTACTCGTTTTCTAGAAAACTCACCACGATACAATGAAGCCTTGTTAGTTGTGTTAAAGTGCTCGTCGAGGTGATTCTGTGGTCAAATTTTGAAGGTAGTTGGAGATCATTTGCCGAAGTTACGGAGGTTCAAAGGTTGAAAAGTCACGAAAGATGTGTGTTTGTGCACATAAATTACTCGTTTTCTAGAAAAATCACCACGATACAATGAAGCCTTATTAGTCATGTTAAAGAGCTCGTCGAGGTGATTCTGTGGTCAAATTTTTAAGGTATTTGAAGCTCATTTGCCGAAGTTCCTGAGGTTCAAAGCTTGAAAAGTCACGAAAAAAGTGTGTTTGTGCATATAAATTACTCGTTTTCTAGAAAACTCACTAAGATACAATGAATCCTTCTTAGTCTTGTTAAAGAGCTCGTTGAGGTGATTCTGTGGTAAAATTTTGAAGCTATTTGGAGCTCATTTGCCGAAGTTACGGAGGTTCAAAGCTTGAAAAGTCACGAAAGATGTGTATTTGTGCACATAAATTACCGTTTTCTAGAAAACTCATCGAGATATAATGAAGCCTTATGGGTCATGATGAAGAGCTCAATGAGATGATTCTATGATCAATTTTTGACGGAATTTGAAGCACATTTGCCGAAGTTCCTGAGGTTCAAAGCTTGAAAAGTCAAGAAAGATGTGTGTTTGAGCACATAAATTACTCTTTTTCTAGAAAACTCACCATGATACAATGAAGTCTTATTTGTCATGTTAAAGAGCTCGTCGAGGTGATTCTGTGGTAAAATTTTGAAGGTATTTGGAGCTCATTTGCCGAAGTTACGGAGATTCAAAGCTTGAAAAGTCACGAAAGATGTGTGTTTGAGCACATCAATTACTCGTTTCCTAGAAATCTCACCAAGATACAATGAAGCCTTGTTAGTTCTGTTAAAGAGTTCGTCGAGGTGATTCTGTTGGAAAATTTTGAAGGTATTTGGAGCTCATTTGCCGAAGTTACGGAGATTCAAAGCTTGAAAAGTCACGAAAGATGTGTGTTTGAGCACATCAATTACTCGTTTCCTAGAAATCTCATCAAGATACAATGAAGCCTTGTTAGTTCTGTTAAAGAGTTCGTCGAGGTGATTCTGTTGGAAAATTTTGAAGGTATTTGGAGCTCATTTGCCGAAGTTACGGAGGTTCAAAGCTTGAAAAGTCACGAAAGATGTGTGTTTGTGCACATAAATTACTCGTTTTCTAGAAAACTCACCACGATACAATGAAGCCTTAGTTGTCATGTTAAAGAGCTCGTCGAGGTGATTCTGTGGTCAAATTTTGAAGGTATTTGGAGCTCATTTGCCGAAGTTACGGAGATTCAAAGCTTGAAAAGTCACGAAAGATGTGTGTTTGAGCACATCAATTACTCGTTTCCTAGAAATCTCACCAAGATACAATGAAGCCTTGTTAGTTCTGTTAAAGAGTTCGTCGAGGTGATTCTGTTGGAAAATTTTGAAGGTATTTGGAGCTCATTTGCCGAAGTTACGGAGGTTCAAAGCTTGAAAAGTCACGAAAGATGTGTGTTTGAGCACATCAATTACTCGTTTCCTAGAAATCTCACCAAGATACAATGAAGCCTTGTTAGTTGTGTTAAAGTGCTCGTCGAGGTGATTCTGAGGTAAAATTTTGAAGGTAGTTGGAGATCATTTGCCGAAGTTACGGAGATTCAAAGCTTGAAAAGTCACCAAAGATGTGTGTTTGAGCACATCAATTACTCGTTTCCTAGAAATCTCACCAAGATACAATGAAGCCTTGTTAGTTGTGTTAAAGTGCTCGTCGAGGTGATTCTGAGGTAAAATTTTGAAGGTAGTTGGAGATCATTTGCCGAAGTTACGAAGGTTCAAATGTTGAAAAGTCACGAAAGATGTGTGTTTGTGCACATAAATTACTCGTTTTCTAGAAAACTCACCACGATACAATGAAGCCTTAGTTGTCATGTTAAACAGCTCGTCGAGGTGATTCTGTGGTCAAATTTTGAAGGTAGTTGGAGATCATTTGCCGAAGTTACGGAGGTTCAAAGCTTGAAAAGTCACGAAAGATGTGTGTTTGTGCACATAAATTACTCGTTTTCTAGAAAACTCACCACGATACAATGAAGCCTTGTTAGTTGTGTTAAAGTGCTCGTCGAGGTGATTCTGTGGTCAAATTTTGAAGGTAGTTGGAGATCATTTGCCGAAGTTACGGAGGTTCAAAGGTTGAAAAGTCACGAAAGATGTGTGTTTGTGCACATAAATTACTCGTTTTCTAGAAAAATCACCACGATACAATGAAGCCTTATTAGTCATGTTAAAGAGCTCGTCGAGGTGATTCTGTGGTCAAATTTTTAAGGTATTTGAAGCTCATTTGCCGAAGTTCCTGAGGTTCAAAGCTTGAAAAGTCACGAAAAAAGTGTGTTTGTGCATATAAATTACTCGTTTTCTAGAAAACTCACTAAGATACAATGAATCCTTCTTAGTCTTGTTAAAGAGCTCGTTGAGGTGATTCTGTGGTAAAATTTTGAAGGTAGTTGGAGCTCATTTGCCGAAGTTACGGAGGTTCAAAGCTTGAAAAGTCACGAAAGAAGTGTGTTTGGGCACATGAATTACTCGTTTTCTAGAAAACTCACCACGATACAATGAAGCCTTATTTGTCATGTTAAAGAGTTCGTCGAGGTGATTCTGTGGTCAAATTTTGAAGGTAGTTGGAGCTCATTTGCCGAAGTTACTGAGGTTCAAAGCTTGAAAAGTCACGAAAGATGTGTGTTTGAGCACATCTATTACTCGTTTTCTAGAAAACTCACCGAGATACAATGAAGCCTTATTTGTCATGTTAAAGAGCTCGTCGAGGTGATTCTGTGGTCAAATTTTGAAGGTAGTTGGAGCTCATTTGCCGAAGTTACGGAGATTCAAAGCTTGAAAAGTCACGAAAGAAGTGTGTTTGTGCACATAAATTACTCGTTTTCTAGAAAACTCACCACGATACAATGAACCCTTGTTAGTTGTGTTAAAGAGTTCGTCGAGGTGATTCTGTGGTCAAATTTTGAAGGTAGTTGGAGCTCATTTGCCGAAGTTACGGAGGTTCAAAGCTTGAAAAGTCACGAAAGAAGTGTGTTTGTGCACGAAAATTACTCGTTTTCTAGAAAACTCACCAAGATACAATGAAGTCTTATTTGTCATGTTAAAGAGCTCGTCGAGGTGATTCTGTGTTCAAATTTTGAAGGTAGTTGGAGCTCATTTGCCGAAGTTACGGAGGTTCAAAGCTTGAAAAGTCACGAAAGATGTGTGTTTGAGCACATCAATTACTCGTTTCCTAGAAATCTCACCAAGATACAATGAAGCCTTGTTAGTTCTGTTAAAGAGTTCGTCGAGGTGATTCTGTTGGAAAATTTTGAAGGTATTTGGAGCTCATTTGCCGAAGTTACGGAGGTTCAAAGCTTGAAAAGTCACGAAAGATGTGTGTTTGTGCACATAAATTACTCGTTTTCTAGAAAACTCACCACGATACAATGAAGCCTTAGTTGTCATGTTAAAGAGCACGTCGAGGTGATTCTGTGGTCAAATTTTGAAGTTAGTTGGAGCTCATTTGCCGAAGTTACGGAGGTTCAAAGCTTGAAAAGTCACGAAAGATGTGTGTTTGAGCACATCAATTACTCGTTTCCTAGAAATCTCACCAAGATACAATGAAGCCTTGTTAGTTGTGTTAAAGTGCTCGTCGAGGTGATTCTGAGGTAAAATTTTGAAGGTAGTTGGAGATCATTTGCCGAAGTTACGGAGATTCAAAGCTTGAAAAGTCACCAAAGATGTGTGTTTGAGCACATCAATTACTCGTTTCCTAGAAATCTCACCAAGATACAATGAAGCCTTGTTAGTTGTGTTAAAGTGCTCGTCGAGGTGATTCTGAGGTAAAATTTTGAAGGTAGTTGGAGATCATTTGCCGAAGTTACGAAGGTTCAAATGTTGAAAAGTCACGAAAGATGTGTGTTTGTGCACATAAATTACTCGTTTTCTAGAAAACTCACCACGATACAATGAAGCCTTAGTTGTCATGTTAAACAGCTCGTCGAGGTGATTCTGTGGTCAAATTTTGAAGGTAGTTGGAGATCATTTGCCGAAGTTACGGAGGTTCAAAGCTTGAAAAGTCACGAAAGATGTGTGTTTGTGCACATAAATTACTCGTTTTCTAGAAAACTCACCACGATACAATGAAGCCTTGTTAGTTGTGTTAAAGTGCTCGTCGAGGTGATTCTGTGGTCAAATTTTGAAGGTAGTTGGAGATCATTTGCCGAAGTTACGGAGGTTCAAAGGTTGAAAAGTCACGAAAGATGTGTGTTTGTGCACATAAATTACTCGTTTTCTAGAAAAATCACCACGATACAATGAAGCCTTATTAGTCATGTTAAAGAGCTCGTCGAGGTGATTCTGTGGTCAAATTTTTAAGGTATTTGAAGCTCATTTGCCGAAGTTCCTGAGGTTCAAAGCTTGAAAAGTCACGAAAAAAGTGTGTTTGTGCATATAAATTACTCGTTTTCTAGAAAACTCACTAAGATACAATGAATCCTTCTTAGTCTTGTTAAAGAGCTCGTTGAGGTGATTCTGTGGTAAAATTTTGAAGCTATTTGGAGCTCATTTGCCGAAGTTACGGAGGTTCAAAGCTTGAAAAGTCACGAAAGATGTGTATTTGTGCACATAAATTACCGTTTTCTAGAAAACTCATCGAGATATAATGAAGCCTTATGGGTCATGATGAAGAGCTCAATGAGATGATTCTATGATCAATTTTTGACGGAATTTGAAGCACATTTGCCGAAGTTCCTGAGGTTCAAAGCTTGAAAAGTCAAGAAAGATGTGTGTTTGAGCACATAAATTACTCTTTTTCTAGAAAACTCACCATGATACAATGAAGTCTTATTTGTCATGTTAAAGAGCTCGTCGAGGTGATTCTGTGGTAAAATTTTGAAGGTATTTGGAGCTCATTTGCCGAAGTTACGGAGATTCAAAGCTTGAAAAGTCACGAAAGATGTGTGTTTGAGCACATCAATTACTCGTTTCCTAGAAATCTCACCAAGATACAATGAAGCCTTGTTAGTTCTGTTAAAGAGTTCGTCGAGGTGATTCTGTTGGAAAATTTTGAAGGTATTTGGAGCTCATTTGCCGAAGTTACGGAGATTCAAAGCTTGAAAAGTCACGAAAGATGTGTGTTTGAGCACATCAATTACTCGTTTCCTAGAAATCTCATCAAGATACAATGAAGCCTTGTTAGTTCTGTTAAAGAGTTCGTCGAGGTGATTCTGTTGGAAAATTTTGAAGGTATTTGGAGCTCATTTGCCGAAGTTACGGAGGTTCAAAGCTTGAAAAGTCACGAAAGATGTGTGTTTGTGCACATAAATTACTCGTTTTCTAGAAAACTCACCACGATACAATGAAGCCTTAGTTGTCATGTTAAAGAGCTCGTCGAGGTGATTCTGTGGTCAAATTTTGAAGGTATTTGGAGCTCATTTGCCGAAGTTACGGAGATTCAAAGCTTGAAAAGTCACGAAAGATGTGTGTTTGAGCACATCAATTACTCGTTTCCTAGAAATCTCACCAAGATACAATGAAGCCTTGTTAGTTCTGTTAAAGAGTTCGTCGAGGTGATTCTGTTGGAAAATTTTGAAGGTATTTGGAGCTCATTTGCCGAAGTTACGGAGGTTCAAAGCTTGAAAAGTCACGAAAGATGTGTGTTTGTGCACATAAATTACTCGTTTTCTAGAAAACTCACCACGATACAATGAAGCCTTAGTTGTCATGTTAAAGAGCTCGTCGAGGTGATTCTGTGGTCAAATTTTGAAGTTAGTTGGAGCTCATTTGCCGAAGTTACGGAGGTTCAAAGCTTGAAAAGTCACGAAAGATGTGTGTTTGAGCACATCAATTACTCGTTTCCTAGAAATCTCACCAAGATACAATGAAGCCTTGTTAGTTGTGTTAAAGTGCTCGTCGAGGTGATTCTGAGGTAAAATTTTGAAGGTAGTTGGAGATCATTTGCCGAAGTTACGGAGATTCAAAGCTTGAAAAGTCACCAAAGATGTGTGTTTGAGCACATCAATTACTCGTTTCCTAGAAATCTCACCAAGATACAATGAAGCCTTGTTAGTTGTGTTAAAGTGCTCGTCGAGGTGATTCTGAGGTAAAATTTTGAAGGTAGTTGGAGATCATTTGCCGAAGTTACGAAGGTTCAAATGTTGAAAAGTCACGAAAGATGTGTGTTTGTGCACATAAATTACTCGTTTTCTAGAAAACTCACCACGATACAATGAAGCCTTAGTTGTCATGTTAAACAGCTCGTCGAGGTGATTCTGTGGTCAAATTTTGAAGGTAGTTGGAGATCATTTGCCGAAGTTACGGAGGTTCAAAGGTTGAAAAGTCACGAAAGATGTGTGTTTGTGCACATAAATTACTCGTTTTCTAGAAAAATCACCACGATACAATGAAGCCTTATTAGTCATGTTAAAGAGCTCGTCGAGGTGATTCTGTGGTCAAATTTTTAAGGTATTTGAAGCTCATTTGCCGAAGTTCCTGAGGTTCAAAGCTTGAAAAGTCACGAAAAAAGTGTGTTTGTGCATATAAATTACTCGTTTTCTAGAAAACTCACTAAGATACAATGAATCCTTCTTAGTCTTGTTAAAGAGCTTGTTGAGGTGATTCTGTGGTAAAATTTTGAAGGTAGTTGGAGCTCATTTGCCGAAGTTACGGAGGTTCAAAGCTTGAAAAGTCACGAAAGAAGTGTGTTTGGGCACATGAATTACTCGTTTTCTAGAAAACTCACCACGATACAATGAAGCCTTATTTGTCATGTTAAAGAGTTCGTCGAGGTGATTCTGTGGTCAAATTTTGAAGGTAGTTGGAGCTCATTTGCCGAAGTTACTGAGGTTCAAAGCTTGAAAAGTCACGAAAGATGTGTGTTTGAGCACATCTATTACTCGTTTTCTAGAAAACTCACCGAGATACAATGAAGCCTTATTTGTCATGTTAAAGAGCTCGTCGAGGTGATTCTGTGGTCAAATTTTGAAGGTAGTTGGAGCTCATTTGCCGAAGTTACGGAGATTCAAAGCTTGAAAAGTCACGAAAGAAGTGTGTTTGTGCACATAAATTACTCGTTTTCTAGAAAACTCACCACGATACAATGAACCCTTGTTAGTTGTGTTAAAGAGTTCGTCGAGGTGATTCTGTGGTCAAATTTTGAAGGTAGTTGGAGCTCATTTGCCGAAGTTACGGAGGTTCAAAGCTTGAAAAGTCACGAAAGAAGTGTGTTTGTGCACGAAAATTACTCGTTTTCTAGAAAACTCACCAAGATACAATGAAGTCTTATTTGTCATGTTAAAGAGCTCGTCGAGGTGATTCTGTGTTCAAATTTTGAAGGTAGTTGGAGCTCATTTGCCGAAGTTACGGAGGTTCAAAGCTTGAAAAGTCACGAAAGATGTGTGTTTGAGCACATCAATTACTCGTTTCCTAGAAATCTCACCAAGATACAATGAAGCCTTGTTAGTTCTGTTAAAGAGTTCGTCGAGGTGATTCTGTTGGAAAATTTTGAAGGTATTTGGAGCTCATTTGCCGAAGTTACGGAGGTTCAAAGCTTGAAAAGTCACGAAAGATGTGTGTTTGTGCACATAAATTACTCGTTTTCTAGAAAACTCACCACGATACAATGAAGCCTTAGTTGTCATGTTAAAGAGCTCGTCGAGGTGATTCTGTGGTCAAATTTTGAAGTTAGTTGGAGCTCATTTGCCGAAGTTACGGAGGTTCAAAGCTTGAAAAGTCACGAAAGATGTGTGTTTGAGCACATCAATTACTCGTTTCCTAGAAATCTCACCAAGATACAATGAAGCCTTGTTAGTTATGTTAAAGTGCTCGTCGAGGTGATTCTGAGGTAAAATTTTGAAGGTAGTTGGAGATCATTTGCCGAAGTTACGGAGATTCAAAGCTTGAAAAGTCACCAAAGATGTGTGTTTGAGCACATCAATTACTCGTTTCCTAGAAATCTCACCAAGATACAATGAAGCCTTGTTAGTTGTGTTAAAGTGCTCGTCGAGGTGATTCTGAGGTAAAATTTTGAAGGTAGTTGGAGATCATTTGCCGAAGTTACGAAGGTTCAAATGTTGAAAAGTCACGAAAGATGTGTGTTTGTGCACATAAATTACTCGTTTTCTAGAAAACTCACCACGATACAATGAAGCCTTAGTTGTCATGTTAAACAGCTCGTCGAGGTGATTCTGTGGTCAAATTTTGAAGGTAGTTGGAGATCATTTGCCGAAGTTACGGAGGTTCAAAGCTTGAAAAGTCACGAAAGATGTGTGTTTGTGCACATAAATTACTCGTTTTCTAGAAAACTCACCACGATACAATGAAGCCTTAGTTGTCATGTTAAACAGCTCGTCGAGGTGATTCTGTGGTCAAATTTTGAAGGTAGTTGGAGCTCATTTGCCGAAGTTACGGAGGTTCAAAGCTTGAAAAGTCACGAAAGATGTGTGTTTGAGCACATCAATTACTCGTTTCCTAGAAATCTCACCAAGATACAATGAAGCCTTGTTAGTTGTGTTAAAGTGCTCGTCGAGGTGATTCTGAGGTAAAATTTTGAAGGTAGTTGGAGATCATTTGCCGAAGTTACGGAGATTCAAAGCTTGAAAAGTCACCAAAGATGTGTGTTTGAGCACATCAATTACTCGTTTCCTAGAAATCTCACCAAGATACAATGAAGCCTTGTTAGTTGTGTTAAAGTGCTCGTCGAGGTGATTCTGAGGTAAAATTTTGAAGGTAGTTGGAGATCATTTGCCGAAGTTACGAAGGTTCAAATGTTGAAAAGTCACGAAAGATGTGTGTTTGTGCACATAAATTACTCGTTTTCTAGAAAACTCACCACGATACAATGAAGCCTTAGTTGTCATGTTAAACAGCTCGTCGAGGTGATTCTGTGGTCAAATTTTGAAGGTAGTTGGAGATCATTTGCCGAAGTTACGGAGGTTCAAAGCTTGAAAAGTCACGAAAGATGTGTGTTTGTGCACATAAATTACTCGTTTTCTAGAAAACTCACCACGATACAATGAAGCCTTGTTAGTTGTGTTAAAGTGCTCGTCGAGGTGATTCTGTGGTCAAATTTTGAAGGTAGTTGGAGATCATTTGCCGAAGTTACGGAGGTTCAAAGGTTGAAAAGTCACGAAAGATGTGTGTTTGTGCACATAAATTACTCGTTTTCTAGAAAAATCACCACGATACAATGAAGCCTTATTAGTCATGTTAAAGAGCTCGTCGAGGTGATTCTGTGGTCAAATTTTTAAGGTATTTGAAGCTCATTTGCCGAAGTTCCTGAGGTTCAAAGCTTGAAAAGTCACGAAAAAAGTGTGTTTGTGCATATAAATTACTCGTTTTCTAGAAAACTCACTAAGATACAATGAATCCTTCTTAGTCTTGTTAAAGAGCTCGTTGAGGTGATTCTGTGGTAAAATTTTGAAGGTAGTTGGAGCTCATTTGCCGAAGTTACGGAGGTTCAAAGCTTGAAAAGTCACGAAAGAAGTGTGTTTGGGCACATGAATTACTCGTTTTCTAGAAAACTCACCACGATACAATGAAGCCTTATTTGTCATGTTAAAGAGTTCGTCGAGGTGATTCTGTGGTCAAATTTTGAAGGTAGTTGGAGCTCATTTGCCGAAGTTACTGAGGTTCAAAGCTTGAAAAGTCACGAAAGATGTGTGTTTGAGCACATCTATTACTCGTTTTCTAGAAAACTCACCGAGATACAATGAAGCCTTATTTGTCATGTTAAAGAGCTCGTCGAGGTGATTCTGTGGTCAAATTTTGAAGGTAGTTGGAGCTCATTTGCCGAAGTTACGGAGATTCAAAGCTTGAAAAGTCACGAAAGAAGTGTGTTTGTGCACATAAATTACTCGTTTTCTAGAAAACTCACCACGATACAATGAACCCTTGTTAGTTGTGTTAAAGAGTTCGTCGAGGTGATTCTGTGGTCAAATTTTGAAGGTAGTTGGAGCTCATTTGCCGAAGTTACGGAGGTTCAAAGCTTGAAAAGTCACGAAAGAAGTGTGTTTGTGCACGAAAATTACTCGTTTTCTAGAAAACTCACCAAGATACAATGAAGTCTTATTTGTCATGTTAAAGAGCTCGTCGAGGTGATTCTGTGTTCAAATTTTGAAGGTAGTTGGAGCTCATTTGCCGAAGTTACGGAGGTTCAAAGCTTGAAAAGTCACGAAAGATGTGTGTTTGAGCACATCAATTACTCGTTTCCTAGAAATCTCACCAAGATACAATGAAGCCTTGTTAGTTCTGTTAAAGAGTTCGTCGAGGTGATTCTGTTGGAAAATTTTGAAGGTATTTGGAGCTCATTTGCCGAAGTTACGGAGGTTCAAAGCTTGAAAAGTCACGAAAGATGTGTGTTTGAGCACATCAATTACTCGTTTCCTAGAAATCTCACCAAGATACAATGAAGCCTTGTTAGTTCTGTTAAAGAGTTCGTCGAGGTGATTCTGTTGGAAAATTTTGAAGGTATTTGGAGCTCATTTGCCGAAGTTACGGAGGTTCAAAGCTTGAAAAGTCACGAAAGATGTGTGTTTGTGCACATAAATTACTCGTTTTCTAGAAAACTCACCACGATACAATGAAGCCTTAGTTGTCATGTTAAAGAGCTCGTCGAGGTGATTCTGTGGTCAAATTTTGAAGTTAGTTGGAGCTCATTTGCCGAAGTTACGGAGGTTCAAAGCTTGAAAAGTCACGAAAGATGTGTGTTTGAGCACATCAATTACTCGTTTCCTAGAAATCTCACCAAGATACAATGAAGCCTTGTTAGTTGTGTTAAAGTGCTCGTCGAGGTGATTCTGAGGTAAAATTTTGAAGGTAGTTGGAGATCATTTGCCGAAGTTACGGAGATTCAAAGCTTGAAAAGTCACCAAAGATGTGTGTTTGAGCACATCAATTACTCGTTTCCTAGAAATCTCACCAAGATACAATGAAGCCTTGTTAGTTGTGTTAAAGTGCTCGTCGAGGTGATTCTGAGGTAAAATTTTGAAGGTAGTTGGAGATCATTTGCCGAAGTTACGAAGGTTCAAATGTTGAAAAGTCACGAAAGATGTGTGTTTGTGCACATAAATTACTCGTTTTCTAGAAAACTCACCACGATACAATGAAGCCTTAGTTGTCATGTTAAACAGCTCGTCGAGGTGATTCTGTGGTCAAATTTTGAAGGTAGTTGGAGATCATTTGCCGAAGTTACGGAGGTTCAAAGCTTGAAAAGTCACGAAAGATGTGTGTTTGTGCACATAAATTACTCGTTTTCTAGAAAACTCACCACGATACAATGAAGCCTTGTTAGTTGTGTTAAAGTGCTCGTCGAGGTGATTCTGTGGTCAAATTTTGAAGGTAGTTGGAGATCATTTGCCGAAGTTACGGAGGTTCAAAGGTTGAAAAGTCACGAAAGATGTGTGTTTGTGCACATAAATTACTCGTTTTCTAGAAAAATCACCACGATACAATGAAGCCTTATTAGTCATGTTAAAGAGCTCGTCGAGGTGATTCTGTGGTCAAATTTTTAAGGTATTTGAAGCTCATTTGCCGAAGTTCCTGAGGTTCAAAGCTTGAAAAGTCACGAAAAAAGTGTGTTTGTGCATATAAATTACTCGTTTTCTAGAAAACTCACTAAGATACAATGAATCCTTCTTAGTCTTGTTAAAGAGCTCGTTGAGGTGATTCTGTGGTAAAATTTTGAAGGTAGTTGGAGCTCATTTGCCGAAGTTACGGAGGTTCAAAGCTTGAAAAGTCACGAAAGAAGTGTGTTTGGGCACATGAATTACTCGTTTTCTAGAAAACTCACCACGATACAATGAAGCCTTATTTGTCATGTTAAAGAGTTCGTCGAGGTGATTCTGTGGTCAAATTTTGAAGGTAGTTGGAGCTCATTTGCCGAAGTTACTGAGGTTCAAAGCTTGAAAAGTCACGAAAGATGTGTGTTTGAGCACATCTATTACTCGTTTTCTAGAAAACTCACCGAGATACAATGAAGCCTTATTTGTCATGTTAAAGAGCTCGTCGAGGTGATTCTGTGGTCAAATTTTGAAGGTAGTTGGAGCTCATTTGCCGAAGTTACGGAGATTCAAAGCTTGAAAAGTCACGAAAGAAGTGTGTTTGTGCACATAAATTACTCGTTTTCTAGAAAACTCACCACGATACAATGAACCCTTGTTAGTTGTGTTAAAGAGTTCGTCGAGGTGATTCTGTGGTCAAATTTTGAAGGTAGTTGGAGCTCATTTGCCGAAGTTACGGAGGTTCAAAGCTTGAAAAGTCACGAAAGAAGTGTGTTTGTGCACGAAAATTACTCGTTTTCTAGAAAACTCACCAAGATACAATGAAGTCTTATTTGTCATGTTAAATAGCTCGTCGAGGTGATTCTGTGGTCAAATTTTGAAGGTAGTTGAAGCTCATTTGCCGAAGTTACGGAGGTTCAAAGGTTGAAAAGTCACGAAAGATGTGTGTTTGTGCACATAAATTACTCGTTTTCTAGAAAACTCACCACGATACAATGAAGCCTTAGTTGTCATGTTAAAGAGCTCGTCGAGGTAATTCTGTGGTCAAATTTTGAAGGTATTTGGAGCTCATTTGCCGAAGTTACGGAGATTCAAAGCTTGAAAAGTCACGAAAGATGTGTGTTTGAGCACATCTATTACTCGTTTTCTAGAAAACTCACCGAGATACAATGAAGCCTTATTTGTCATGTTAAAGAGCTCGTCGAGATGATTCTGTGGTCAAATTTTGAAGGTAGTTGGAGCTCATTTGCCGAAGTTACGGAGATTCAAAGCTTGAAAAGTCACGAAAGAAGTGTGTTTGTGCACATAAATTACTCGTTTTCTAGAAAACTCACCACGATACAATGAACCCTTGTTAGTTGTGTTAAAGAGTTCGTCGAGGTGATTCTGTGGTCAAATTTTGAAGGTAGTTGGAGCTCATTTGCCGAAGTTACGGAGGTTCAAAGCTTGAAAAGTCACGAAAGAAGTGTGTTTGTGCACGAAAATTACTCGTTTTCTAGAAAACTCACCAAGATACAATGAAGTCTTATTTGTCATGTCAAAGAGCTCGTCGAGGTGATTCTGTGTTCAAATTTTGAAGGTAGTTGGAGCTCATTTGCCGAAGTTACGGAGATTCAAAGCTTGAAAAGTCACGAAAGATGTGTGTTTGAGCACATAAATTACTCGTTTTCTAGAAAACTCACCGAGATACAATGAAGCCTTATTTGTCATGTTAAATAGCTCGTCGAGGTGATTCTGTGGTCAAATTTTGAAGGTAGTTGAAGCTCATTTGCCGAAGTTACGGAGGTTCAAAGGTTGAAAAGTCACGAAAGATGTGTGTTTGTGCACATAAATTACTCGTTTTCTAGAAAACTCACCACGATACAATGAAGCCTTAGTTGTCATGTTAAAGAGCTCGTCGAGGTAATTCTGTGGTCAAATTTTGAAGGTATTTGGAGCTCATTTGCCGAAGTTACGGAGATTCAAAGCTTGAAAAGTCACGAAAGATGTGTGTTTGAGCACATGAATTACTCGTTTTCTAGAAAACTCACCGAGATACAATGAAGCCTTATTTGTCATGTTAAAGAGCTCGTCGAGATGATTCTGTGGTCAAATTTTGAAGGTAGTTGGAGCTCATTTGCCGAAGTTACGGAGATTCAAAGCTTGAAAAGTCACGAAAGAAGTGTGTTTGTGCACATAAATTACTCGTTTTCTAGAAAACTCACCACGATACAATGAACCCTTGTTAGTTGTGTTAAAGAGTTCGTCGAGGTGATTCTGTGGTCAAATTTTGAAGGTAGTTGGAGCTCATTTGCCGAAGTTACGGAGGTTCAAAGCTTGAAAAGTCACGAAAGAAGTGTGTTTGTGCACGAAAATTACTCGTTTTCTAGAAAACTCACCAAGATACAATGAAGTCTTAGTTGTCATGTTAAACAGCTCGTCGAGGTGATTCTGTGGTCAAATTTTGAAGGTAGTTGGAGATCATTTGCCGAAGTTACGGAGGTTCAAAGCTTGAAAAGTCACGAAAGATGTGTGTTTGTGCACATAAATTACTCGTTTTCTAGAAAACTCACCACGATACAATGAAGCCTTGTTAGTTGTGTTAAAGTGCTCGTCGAGGTGATTCTGTGGTCAAATTTTGAAGGTAGTTGGAGATCATTTGCCGAAGTTACGGAGGTTCAAAGGTTGAAAAGTCACGAAAGATGTGTGTTTGTGCACATAAATTACTCGTTTTCTAGAAAACTCACCACGATACAATGAAGCCTTAGTTGTCATGTTAAACAGCTCGTCGAGGTGATTCTGTGGTCAAATTTTGAAGGTAGTTGGAGATCATTTGCCGAAGTTACGGAGGTTCAAAGCTTGAAAAGTCACGAAAGATGTGTGTTTGTGCACATAAATTACTCGTTTTCTAGAAAACTCACCACGATACAATGAAGCCTTGTTAGTTGTGTTAAAGTGCTCGTCGAGGTGATTCTGTGGTCAAATTTTGAAGGTAGTTGGAGATCATTTGCCGAAGTTACGGAGGTTCAAAGGTTGAAAAGTCACGAAAGATGTGTGTTTGTGCACATAAATTACTCGTTTTCTAGAAAAATCACCACGATACAATGAAGCCTTATTAGTCATGTTAAAGAGCTCGTCGAGGTGATTCTGTGGTCAAATTTTTAAGGTATTTGAAGCTCATTTGCCGAAGTTCCTGAGGTTCAAAGCTTGAAAAGTCACGAAAAAAGTGTGTTTGTGCATATAAATTACTCGTTTTCTAGAAAACTCACTAAGATACAATGAATCCTTCTTAGTCTTGTTAAAGAGCTCGTTGAGGTGATTCTGTGGTAAAATTTTGAAGGTAGTTGGAGCTCATTTGCCGAAGTTACGGAGGTTCAAAGCTTGAAAAGTCACGAAAGAAGTGTGTTTGGGCACATGAATTACTCGTTTTCTAGAAAACTCACCACGATACAATGAAGCCTTATTTGTCATGTTAAAGAGTTCGTCGAGGTGATTCTGTGGTCAAATTTTGAAGGTAGTTGGAGCTCATTTGCCGAAGTTACTGAGGTTCAAAGCTTGAAAAGTCACGAAAGATGTGTGTTTGAGCACATCTATTACTCGTTTTCTAGAAAACTCACCGAGATACAATGAAGCCTTATTTGTCATGTTAAAGAGCTCGTCGAGGTGATTCTGTGGTCAAATTTTGAAGGTAGTTGGAGCTCATTTGCCGAAGTTACGGAGATTCAAAGCTTGAAAAGTCACGAAAGAAGTGTGTTTGTGCACATAAATTACTCGTTTCCTAGAAATCTCACCAAGATACAATGAAGCCTTGTTAGTTGTGTTAAAGTGCTCGTCGAGGTGATTCTGAGGTAAAATTTTGAAGGTAGTTGGAGATCATTTGCCGAAGTTACGAAGGTTCAAATGTTGAAAAGTCACGAAAGATGTGTGTTTGTGCACATAAATTACTCGTTTTCTAGAAAACTCACCACGATACAATGAAGCCTTAGTTGTCATGTTAAACAGCTCGTCGAGGTGATTCTGTGGTCAAATTTTGAAGGTAGTTGGAGATCATTTGCCGAAGTTACGGAGGTTCAAAGCTTGAAAAGTCACGAAAGATGTGTGTTTGTGCACATAAATTACTCGTTTTCTAGAAAACTCACCACGATACAATGAAGCCTTGTTAGTTGTGTTAAAGTGCTCGTCGAGGTGATTCTGTGGTCAAATTTTGAAGGTAGTTGGAGATCATTTGCCGAAGTTACGGAGGTTCAAAGGTTGAAAAGTCACGAAAGATGTGTGTTTGTGCACATAAATTACTCGTTTTCTAGAAAAATCACCACGATACAATGAAGCCTTATTAGTCATGTTAAAGAGCTCGTCGAGGTGATTCTGTGGTCAAATTTTTAAGGTATTTGAAGCTCATTTGCCGAAGTTCCTGAGGTTCAAAGCTTGAAAAGTCACGAAAAAAGTGTGTTTGTGCATATAAATTACTCGTTTTCTAGAAAACTCACTAAGATACAATGAATCCTTCTTAGTCTTGTTAAAGAGCTCGTTGAGGTGATTCTGTGGTAAAATTTTGAAGCTATTTGGAGCTCATTTGCCGAAGTTACGGAGGTTCAAAGCTTGAAAAGTCACGAAAGATGTGTATTTGTGCACATAAATTACCGTTTTCTAGAAAACTCATCGAGATATAATGAAGCCTTATGGGTCATGATGAAGAGCTCAATGAGATGATTCTATGATCAATTTTTGACGGAATTTGAAGCACATTTGCCGAAGTTCCTGAGGTTCAAAGCTTGAAAAGTCAAGAAAGATGTGTGTTTGAGCACATAAATTACTCTTTTTCTAGAAAACTCACCATGATACAATGAAGTCTTATTTGTCATGTTAAAGAGCTCGTCGAGGTGATTCTGTGGTAAAATTTTGAAGGTATTTGGAGCTCATTTGCCGAAGTTACGGAGATTCAAAGCTTGAAAAGTCACGAAAGATGTGTGTTTGAGCACATCAATTACTCGTTTCCTAGAAATCTCACCAAGATACAATGAAGCCTTGTTAGTTCTGTTAAAGAGTTCGTCGAGGTGATTCTGTTGGAAAATTTTGAAGGTATTTGGAGCTCATTTGCCGAAGTTACGGAGATTCAAAGCTTGAAAAGTCACGAAAGATGTGTGTTTGAGCACATCAATTACTCGTTTCCTAGAAATCTCATCAAGATACAATGAAGCCTTGTTAGTTCTGTTAAAGAGTTCGTCGAGGTGATTCTGTTGGAAAATTTTGAAGGTATTTGGAGCTCATTTGCCGAAGTTACGGAGGTTCAAAGCTTGAAAAGTCACGAAAGATGTGTGTTTGTGCACATAAATTACTCGTTTTCTAGAAAACTCACCACGATACAATGAAGCCTTAGTTGTCATGTTAAAGAGCTCGTCGAGGTGATTCTGTGGTCAAATTTTGAAGGTATTTGGAGCTCATTTGCCGAAGTTACGGAGATTCAAAGCTTGAAAAGTCACGAAAGATGTGTGTTTGAGCACATCAATTACTCGTTTCCTAGAAATCTCACCAAGATACAATGAAGCCTTGTTAGTTCTGTTAAAGAGTTCGTCGAGGTGATTCTGTTGGAAAATTTTGAAGGTATTTGGAGCTCATTTGCCGAAGTTACGGAGGTTCAAAGCTTGAAAAGTCACGAAAGATGTGTGTTTGTGCACATAAATTACTCGTTTTCTAGAAAACTCACCACGATACAATGAAGCCTTAGTTGTCATGTTAAAGAGCTCGTCGAGGTGATTCTGTGGTCAAATTTTGAAGTTAGTTGGAGCTCATTTGCCGAAGTTACGGAGGTTCAAAGCTTGAAAAGTCACGAAAGATGTGTGTTTGAGCACATCAATTACTCGTTTCCTAGAAATCTCACCAAGATACAATGAAGCCTTGTTAGTTGTGTTAAAGTGCTCGTCGAGGTGATTCTGAGGTAAAATTTTGAAGGTAGTTGGAGATCATTTGCCGAAGTTACGGAGATTCAAAGCTTGAAAAGTCACCAAAGATGTGTGTTTGAGCACATCAATTACTCGTTTCCTAGAAATCTCACCAAGATACAATGAAGCCTTGTTAGTTGTGTTAAAGTGCTCGTCGAGGTGATTCTGAGGTAAAATTTTGAAGGTAGTTGGAGATCATTTGCCGAAGTTACGAAGGTTCAAATGTTGAAAAGTCACGAAAGATGTGTGTTTGTGCACATAAATTACTCGTTTTCTAGAAAACTCACCACGATACAATGAAGCCTTAGTTGTCATGTTAAACAGCTCGTCGAGGTGATTCTGTGGTCAAATTTTGAAGGTAGTTGGAGATCATTTGCCGAAGTTACGGAGGTTCAAAGCTTGAAAAGTCACGAAAGATGTGTGTTTGTGCACATAAATTACTCGTTTTCTAGAAAACTCACCACGATACAATGAAGCCTTGTTAGTTGTGTTAAAGTGCTCGTCGAGGTGATTCTGTGGTCAAATTTTGAAGGTAGTTGGAGATCATTTGCCGAAGTTACGGAGGTTCAAAGGTTGAAAAGTCACGAAAGATGTGTGTTTGTGCACATAAATTACTCGTTTTCTAGAAAAATCACCACGATACAATGAAGCCTTATTAGTCATGTTAAAGAGCTCGTCGAGGTGATTCTGTGGTCAAATTTTTAAGGTATTTGAAGCTCATTTGCCGAAGTTCCTGAGGTTCAAAGCTTGAAAAGTCACGAAAAAAGTGTGTTTGTGCATATAAATTACTCGTTTTCTAGAAAACTCACTAAGATACAATGAATCCTTCTTAGTCTTGTTAAAGAGCTCGTTGAGGTGATTCTGTGGTAAAATTTTGAAGGTAGTTGGAGCTCATTTGCCGAAGTTACGGAGGTTCAAAGCTTGAAAAGTCACGAAAGAAGTGTGTTTGGGCACATGAATTACTCGTTTTCTAGAAAACTCACCACGATACAATGAAGCCTTATTTGTCATGTTAAAGAGTTCGTCGAGGTGATTCTGTGGTCAAATTTTGAAGGTAGTTGGAGCTCATTTGCCGAAGTTACTGAGGTTCAAAGCTTGAAAAGTCACGAAAGATGTGTGTTTGAGCACATCTATTACTCGTTTTCTAGAAAACTCACCGAGATACAATGAAGCCTTATTTGTCATGTTAAAGAGCTCGTCGAGGTGATTCTGTGGTCAAATTTTGAAGGTAGTTGGAGCTCATTTGCCGAAGTTACGGAGATTCAAAGCTTGAAAAGTCACGAAAGAAGTGTGTTTGTGCACATAAATTACTCGTTTTCTAGAAAACTCACCACGATACAATGAACCCTTGTTAGTTGTGTTAAAGAGTTCGTCGAGGTGATTCTGTGGTCAAATTTTGAAGGTAGTTGGAGCTCATTTGCCGAAGTTACGGAGGTTCAAAGCTTGAAAAGTCACGAAAGAAGTGTGTTTGTGCACGAAAATTACTCGTTTTCTAGAAAACTCACCAAGATACAATGAAGTCTTATTTGTCATGTTAAATAGCTCGTCGAGGTGATTCTGTGGTCAAATTTTGAAGGTAGTTGAAGCTCATTTGCCGAAGTTACGGAGGTTCAAAGGTTGAAAAGTCACGAAAGATGTGTGTTTGTGCACATAAATTACTCGTTTTCTAGAAAACTCACCACGATACAATGAAGCCTTAGTTGTCATGTTAAAGAGCTCGTCGAGGTAATTCTGTGGTCAAATTTTGAAGGTATTTGGAGCTCATTTGCCGAAGTTACGGAGATTCAAAGCTTGAAAAGTCACGAAAGATGTGTGTTTGAGCACATCTATTACTCGTTTTCTAGAAAACTCACCGAGATACAATGAAGCCTTATTTGTCATGTTAAAGAGCTCGTCGAGATGATTCTGTGGTCAAATTTTGAAGGTAGTTGGAGCTCATTTGCCGAAGTTACGGAGATTCAAAGCTTGAAAAGTCACGAAAGAAGTGTGTTTGTGCACATAAATTACTCGTTTTCTAGAAAACTCACCACGATACAATGAACCCTTGTTAGTTGTGTTAAAGAGTTCGTCGAGGTGATTCTGTGGTCAAATTTTGAAGGTAGTTGGAGCTCATTTGCCGAAGTTACGGAGGTTCAAAGCTTGAAAAGTCACGAAAGAAGTGTGTTTGTGCACGAAAATTACTCGTTTTCTAGAAAACTCACCAAGATACAATGAAGTCTTATTTGTCATGTCAAAGAGCTCGTCGAGGTGATTCTGTGTTCAAATTTTGAAGGTAGTTGGAGCTCATTTGCCGAAGTTACGGAGATTCAAAGCTTGAAAAGTCACGAAAGATGTGTGTTTGAGCACATAAATTACTCGTTTTCTAGAAAACTCACCGAGATACAATGAAGCCTTATTTGTCATGTTAAATAGCTCGTCGAGGTGATTCTGTGGTCAAATTTTGAAGGTAGTTGAAGCTCATTTGCCGAAGTTACGGAGGTTCAAAGGTTGAAAAGTCACGAAAGATGTGTGTTTGTGCACATAAATTACTCGTTTTCTAGAAAACTCACCACGATACAATGAAGCCTTAGTTGTCATGTTAAAGAGCTCGTCGAGGTAATTCTGTGGTCAAATTTTGAAGGTATTTGGAGCTCATTTGCCGAAGTTACGGAGATTCAAAGCTTGAAAAGTCACGAAAGATGTGTGTTTGAGCACATGAATTACTCGTTTCCTAGAAATCTCACCAAGATACAATGAAGCCTTGTTAGTTGTGTTAAAGTGCTCGTCGAGGTGATTCTGTGGTCAAATTTTGAAGGTAGTTGGAGCTCATTTGCCGAAGTTACGGAGATTCAAAGCTTGAAAAGTCACGAAAGATGTGTGTTTGAGCACATAAATTACTCATTTTCTAGAAAACTCACCAAGATACAATGAAGCCTTATTAGTCGTGTTAAATAGCTCGTCGAGGTGATTCTGTGGTCAAATTTTGAAGGTATTTGGAGCTCATTTGCCGAAGTTACGGAGATTCAAAGCTTGAAAAGTCACGAAAGATGTGTGTTTGAGCACATCAATTACTCGTTTCCTAGAAATCTCACCAAGATACAATGAAGCCTTGTTAGTTCTGTTAAAGAGTTCGTCGAGGTGATTCTGTTGGAAAATTTTGAAGGTATTTGGAGCTCATTTGCCGAAGTTACGGAGGTTCAAAGCTTGAAAAGTCACGAAAGATGTGTGTTTGTGCACATAAATTACTCGTTTTCTAGAAAACTCACCACGATACAATGAAGCCTTAGTTGTCATGTTAAAGAGCTCGTCGAGGTGATTCTGTGGTCAAATTTTGAAGTTAGTTGGAGCTCATTTGCCGAAGTTACGGAGGTTCAAAGCTTGAAAAGTCACGAAAGATGTGTGTTTGAGCACATCAATTACTCGTTTCCTAGAAATCTCACCAAGATACAATGAAGCCTTGTTAGTTGTGTTAAAGTGCTCGTCGAGGTGATTCTGAGGTAAAATTTTGAAGGTAGTTGGAGATCATTTGCCGAAGTTACGGAGATTCAAAGCTTGAAAAGTCACCAAAGATGTGTGTTTGAGCACATCAATTACTCGTTTCCTAGAAATCTCACCAAGATACAATGAAGCCTTGTTAGTTGTGTTAAAGTGCTCGTCGAGGTGATTCTGAGGTAAAATTTTGAAGGTAGTTGGAGATCATTTGCCGAAGTTACGAAGGTTCAAATGTTGAAAAGTCACGAAAGATGTGTGTTTGTGCACATAAATTACTCGTTTTCTAGAAAACTCACCACGATACAATGAAGCCTTAGTTGTCATGTTAAACAGCTCGTCGAGGTGATTCTGTGGTCAAATTTTGAAGGTAGTTGGAGATCATTTGCCGAAGTTACGGAGGTTCAAAGCTTGAAAAGTCACGAAAGATGTGTGTTTGTGCACATAAATTACTCGTTTTCTAGAAAACTCACCACGATACAATGAAGCCTTGTTAGTTGTGTTAAAGTGCTCGTCGAGGTGATTCTGTGGTCAAATTTTGAAGGTAGTTGGAGATCATTTGCCGAAGTTACGGAGGTTCAAAGGTTGAAAAGTCACGAAAGATGTGTGTTTGTGCACATAAATTACTCGTTTTCTAGAAAAATCACCACGATACAATGAAGCCTTATTAGTCATGTTAAAGAGCTCGTCGAGGTGATTCTGTGGTCAAATTTTTAAGGTATTTGAAGCTCATTTGCCGAAGTTCCTGAGGTTCAAAGCTTGAAAAGTCACGAAAAAAGTGTGTTTGTGCATATAAATTACTCGTTTTCTAGAAAACTCACTAAGATACAATGAATCCTTCTTAGTCTTGTTAAAGAGCTCGTTGAGGTGATTCTGTGGTAAAATTTTGAAGGTAGTTGGAGCTCATTTGCCGAAGTTACGGAGGTTCAAAGCTTGAAAAGTCACGAAAGAAGTGTGTTTGGGCACATGAATTACTCGTTTTCTAGAAAACTCACCACGATACAATGAAGCCTTATTTGTCATGTTAAAGAGTTCGTCGAGGTGATTCTGTGGTCAAATTTTGAAGGTAGTTGGAGCTCATTTGCCGAAGTTACTGAGGTTCAAAGCTTGAAAAGTCACGAAAGATGTGTGTTTGAGCACATCTATTACTCGTTTTCTAGAAAACTCACCGAGATACAATGAAGCCTTATTTGTCATGTTAAAGAGCTCGTCGAGGTGATTCTGTGGTCAAATTTTGAAGGTAGTTGGAGCTCATTTGCCGAAGTTACGGAGATTCAAAGCTTGAAAAGTCACGAAAGAAGTGTGTTTGTGCACATAAATTACTCGTTTTCTAGAAAACTCACCACGATACAATGAACCCTTGTTAGTTGTGTTAAAGAGTTCGTCGAGGTGATTCTGTGGTCAAATTTTGAAGGTAGTTGGAGCTCATTTGCCGAAGTTACGGAGGTTCAAAGCTTGAAAAGTCACGAAAGAAGTGTGTTTGTGCACGAAAATTACTCGTTTTCTAGAAAACTCACCAAGATACAATGAAGTCTTATTTGTCATGTTAAATAGCTCGTCGAGGTGATTCTGTGGTCAAATTTTGAAGGTAGTTGAAGCTCATTTGCCGAAGTTACGGAGGTTCAAAGGTTGAAAAGTCACGAAAGATGTGTGTTTGTGCACATAAATTACTCGTTTTCTAGAAAACTCACCACGATACAATGAAGCCTTAGTTGTCATGTTAAAGAGCTCGTCGAGGTAATTCTGTGGTCAAATTTTGAAGGTATTTGGAGCTCATTTGCCGAAGTTACGGAGATTCAAAGCTTGAAAAGTCACGAAAGATGTGTGTTTGAGCACATCTATTACTCGTTTTCTAGAAAACTCACCGAGATACAATGAAGCCTTATTTGTCATGTTAAAGAGCTCGTCGAGATGATTCTGTGGTCAAATTTTGAAGGTAGTTGGAGCTCATTTGCCGAAGTTACGGAGATTCAAAGCTTGAAAAGTCACGAAAGAAGTGTGTTTGTGCACATAAATTACTCGTTTTCTAGAAAACTCACCACGATACAATGAACCCTTGTTAGTTGTGTTAAAGAGTTCGTCGAGGTGATTCTGTGGTCAAATTTTGAAGGTAGTTGGAGCTCATTTGCCGAAGTTACGGAGGTTCAAAGCTTGAAAAGTCACGAAAGAAGTGTGTTTGTGCACGAAAATTACTCGTTTTCTAGAAAACTCACCAAGATACAATGAAGTCTTATTTGTCATGTCAAAGAGCTCGTCGAGGTGATTCTGTGTTCAAATTTTGAAGGTAGTTGGAGCTCATTTGCCGAAGTTACGGAGATTCAAAGCTTGAAAAGTCACGAAAGATGTGTGTTTGAGCACATAAATTACTCGTTTTCTAGAAAACTCACCGAGATACAATGAAGCCTTATTTGTCATGGTAAATAGCTCGTCGAGGTGATTCTGTGGTCAAATTTTGAAGGTAGTTGAAGCTCATTTGCCGAAGTTACGGAGGTTCAAAGGTTGAAAAGTCACGAAAGATGTGTGTTTGTGCACATAAATTACTCGTTTTCTAGAAAACTCACCACGATACAATGAAGCCTTAGTTGTCATGTTAAAGAGCTCGTCGAGGTAATTCTGTGGTCAAATTTTGAAGGTATTTGGAGCTCATTTGCCGAAGTTACGGAGATTCAAAGCTTGAAAAGTCACGAAAGATGTGTGTTTGAGCACATGAATTACTCGTTTTCTAGAAAACTCACCGAGATACAATGAAGCCTTATTTGTCATGTTAAAGAGCTCGTCGAGATGATTCTGTGGTCAAATTTTGAAGGTAGTTGGAGCTCATTTGCCGAAGTTACGGAGATTCAAAGCTTGAAAAGTCACGAAAGAAGTGTGTTTGTGCACATAAATTACTCGTTTTCTAGAAAACTCACCACGATACAATGAACCCTTGTTAGTTGTGTTAAAGAGTTCGTCGAGGTGATTCTGTGGTCAAATTTTGAAGGTAGTTGGAGCTCATTTGCCGAAGTTACGGAGGTTCAAAGCTTGAAAAGTCACGAAAGAAGTGTGTTTGTGCACGAAAATTACTCGTTTTCTAGAAAACTCACCAAGATACAATGAAGTCTTATTTGTCATGTTAAATAGCTCGTCGAGGTGATTCTGTGGTCAAATTTTGAAGGTAGTTGAAGCTCATTTGCCGAAGTTACGGAGGTTCAAAGGTTGAAAAGTCACGAAAGATGTGTGTTTGTGCACATAAATTACTCGTTTTCTAGAAAACTCACCACGATACAATGAAGCCTTAGTTGTCATGTTAAAGAGCTCGTCGAGGTAATTCTGTGGTCAAATTTTGAAGGTATTTGGAGCTCATTTGCCGAAGTTACGGAGATTCAAAGCTTGAAAAGTCACGAAAGATGTGTGTTTGAGCACATCTATTACTCGTTTTCTAGAAAACTCACCGAGATACAATGAAGCCTTATTTGTCATGTTAAAGAGCTCGTCGAGATGATTCTGTGGTCAAATTTTGAAGGTAGTTGGAGCTCATTTGCCGAAGTTACGGAGATTCAAAGCTTGAAAAGTCACGAAAGAAGTGTGTTTGTGCACATAAATTACTCGTTTTCTAGAAAACTCACCACGATACAATGAACCCTTGTTAGTTGTGTTAAAGAGTTCGTCGAGGTGATTCTGTGGTCAAATTTTGAAGGTAGTTGGAGCTCATTTGCCGAAGTTACGGAGGTTCAAAGCTTGAAAAGTCACGAAAGAAGTGTGTTTGTGCACGAAAATTACTCGTTTTCTAGAAAACTCACCAAGATACAATGAAGTCTTATTTGTCATGTCAAAGAGCTCGTCGAGGTGATTCTGTGTTCAAATTTTGAAGGTAGTTGGAGCTCATTTGCCGAAGTTACGGAGATTCAAAGCTTGAAAAGTCACGAAAGATGTGTGTTTGAGCACATAAATTACTCGTTTTCTAGAAAACTCACCGAGATACAATGAAGCCTTATTTGTCATGTTAAATAGCTCGTCGAGGTGATTCTGTGGTCAAATTTTGAAGGTAGTTGAAGCTCATTTGCCGAAGTTACGGAGGTTCAAAGGTTGAAAAGTCACGAAAGATGTGTGTTTGTGCACATAAATTACTCGTTTTCTAGAAAACTCACCACGATACAATGAAGCCTTAGTTGTCATGTTAAAGAGCTCGTCGAGGTAATTCTGTGGTCAAATTTTGAAGGTATTTGGAGCTCATTTGCCGAAGTTACGGAGATTCAAAGCTTGAAAAGTCACGAAAGATGTGTGTTTGAGCACATGAATTACTCGTTTCCTAGAAATCTCACCAAGATACAATGAAGCCTTGTTAGTTGTGTTAAAGTGCTCGTCGAGGTGATTCTGTGGTCAAATTTTGAAGGTAGTTGGAGCTCATTTGCCGAAGTTACGGAGATTCAAAGCTTGAAAAGTCACGAAAGATGTGTGTTTGAGCACATAAATTACTCATTTTCTAGAAAACTCACCAAGATACAATGAAGCCTTATTAGTCGTGTTAAATAGCTCGTCGAGGTGATTCTGTGGTCAAATTTTGAAGGTATTTGGAGCTCATTTGCCGAAGTTACGGAGATTCAAAGCTTGAAAAATCACGAAAGATGTGTGTTTGAGCACATCAATTACTCGTTTCCTAGAAATCTCACCAAGATACAATGAAGCCTTGTTAGTTCTGTTAAAGAGTTCGTCGAGGTGATTCTGTTGGAAAATTTTGAAGGTATTTGGAGCTCATTTGCCGAAGTTACGGAGGTTCAAAGCTTGAAAAGTCACGAAAGATGTGTGTTTGAGCACATCAATTACTCGTTTCCTAGAAATCTCACCAAGATACAATGAAGCCTTGTTAGTTCTGTTAAAGAGTTCGTCGAGGTGATTCTGTTGGAAAATTTTGAAGGTATTTGGAGCTCATTTGCCGAAGTTACGGAGGTTCAAAGCTTGAAAAGTCACGAAAGATGTGTGTTTGTGCACATAAATTACTCGTTTTCTAGAAAACTCACCACGATACAATGAAGCCTTAGTTGTCATGTTAAAGAGCTCGTCGAGGTGATTCTGTGGTCAAATTTTGAAGTTAGTTGGAGCTCATTTGCCGAAGTTACGGAGGTTCAAAGCTTGAAAAGTCACGAAAGATGTGTGTTTGAGCACATCAATTACTCGTTTCCTAGAAATCTCACCAAGATACAATGAAGCCTTGTTAGTTGTGTTAAAGTGCTCGTCGAGGTGATTCTGAGGTAAAATTTTGAAGGTAGTTGGAGATCATTTGCCGAAGTTACGGAGATTCAAAGCTTGAAAAGTCACCAAAGATGTGTGTTTGAGCACATCAATTACTCGTTTCCTAGAAATCTCACCAAGATACAATGAAGCCTTGTTAGTTGTGTTAAAGTGCTCGTCGAGGTGATTCTGAGGTAAAATTTTGAAGGTAGTTGGAGATCATTTGCCGAAGTTACGAAGGTTCAAATGTTGAAAAGTCACGAAAGATGTGTGTTTGTGCACATAAATTACTCGTTTTCTAGAAAACTCACCACGATACAATGAAGCCTTAGTTGTCATGTTAAACAGCTCGTCGAGGTGATTCTGTGGTCAAATTTTGAAGGTAGTTGGAGATCATTTGCCGAAGTTACGGAGGTTCAAAGCTTGAAAAGTCACGAAAGATGTGTGTTTGTGCACATAAATTACTCGTTTTCTAGAAAACTCACCACGATACAATGAAGCCTTGTTAGTTGTGTTAAAGTGCTCGTCGAGGTGATTCTGTGGTCAAATTTTGAAGGTAGTTGGAGATCATTTGCCGAAGTTACGGAGGTTCAAAGGTTGAAAAGTCACGAAAGATGTGTGTTTGTGCACATAAATTACTCGTTTTCTAGAAAAATCACCACGATACAATGAAGCCTTATTAGTCATGTTAAAGAGCTCGTCGAGGTGATTCTGTGGTCAAATTTTTAAGGTATTTGAAGCTCATTTGCCGAAGTTCCTGAGGTTCAAAGCTTGAAAAGTCACGAAAAAAGTGTGTTTGTGCATATAAATTACTCGTTTTCTAGAAAACTCACTAAGATACAATGAATCCTTCTTAGTCTTGTTAAAGAGCTCGTTGAGGTGATTCTGTGGTAAAATTTTGAAGCTATTTGGAGCTCATTTGCCGAAGTTACGGAGGTTCAAAGCTTGAAAAGTCACGAAAGATGTGTATTTGTGCACATAAATTACCGTTTTCTAGAAAACTCATCGAGATATAATGAAGCCTTATGGGTCATGATGAAGAGCTCAATGAGATGATTCTATGATCAATTTTTGACGGAATTTGAAGCACATTTGCCGAAGTTCCTGAGGTTCAAAGCTTGAAAAGTCAAGAAAGATGTGTGTTTGAGCACATAAATTACTCTTTTTCTAGAAAACTCACCATGATACAATGAAGTCTTATTTGTCATGTTAAAGAGCTCGTCGAGGTGATTCTGTGGTAAAATTTTGAAGGTATTTGGAGCTCATTTGCCGAAGTTACGGAGATTCAAAGCTTGAAAAGTCACGAAAGATGTGTGTTTGAGCACATCAATTACTCGTTTCCTAGAAATCTCACCAAGATACAATGAAGCCTTGTTAGTTCTGTTAAAGAGTTCGTCGAGGTGATTCTGTTGGAAAATTTTGAAGGTATTTGGAGCTCATTTGCCGAAGTTACGGAGATTCAAAGCTTGAAAAGTCACGAAAGATGTGTGTTTGAGCACATCAATTACTCGTTTCCTAGAAATCTCACCAAGATACAATGAAGCCTTGTTAGTTCTGTTAAAGAGTTCGTCGAGGTGATTCTGTTGGAAAATTTTGAAGGTATTTGGAGCTCATTTGCCGAAGTTACGGAGGTTCAAAGCTTGAAAAGTCACGAAAGATGTGTGTTTGTGCACATAAATTACTCGTTTTCTAGAAAACTCACCACGATACAATGAAGCCTTAGTTGTCATGTTAAAGAGCTCGTCGAGGTGATTCTGTGGTCAAATTTTGAAGTTAGTTGGAGCTCATTTGCCGAAGTTACGGAGGTTCAAAGCTTGAAAAGTCACGAAAGATGTGTGTTTGAGCACATCAATTACTCGTTTCCTAGAAATCTCACCAAGATACAATGAAGCCTTGTTAGTTGTGTTAAAGTGCTCGTCGAGGTGATTCTGAGGTAAAATTTTGAAGGTAGTTGGAGATCATTTGCCGAAGTTACGGAGATTCAAAGCTTGAAAAGTCACCAAAGATGTGTGTTTGAGCACATCAATTACTCGTTTCCTAGAAATCTCACCAAGATACAATGAAGCCTTGTTAGTTGTGTTAAAGTGCTCGTCGAGGTGATTCTGTGGTCAAATTTTGAAGGTAGTTGGAGATCATTTGCCGAAGTTACGGAGGTTCAAAGCTTGAAAAGTCACGAAAGATGTGTGTTTGTGCACATAAATTACTCGTTTTCTAGAAAACTCACCACGATACAATGAAGCCTTGTTAGTTGTGTTAAAGTGCTCGTCGAGGTGATTCTGTGGTCAAATTTTGAAGGTAGTTGGAGATCATTTGCCGAAGTTACGGAGGTTCAAAGGTTGAAAAGTCACGAAAGATGTGTGTTTGTGCACATAAATTACTCGTTTTCTAGAAAAATCACCACGATACAATGAAGCCTTATTAGTCATGTTAAAGAGCTCGTCGAGGTGATTCTGTGGTCAAATTTTTAAGGTATTTGAAGCTCATTTGCCGAAGTTCCTGAGGTTCAAAGCTTGAAAAGTCACGAAAAAAGTGTGTTTGTGCATATAAATTACTCGTTTTCTAGAAAACTCACTAAGATACAATGAACCCTTCTTAGTCTTGTTAAAGAGCTCGTTGAGGTGATTCTGTGGTAAAATTTTGAAGCTATTTGGAGCTCATTTGCCGAAGTTACGGAGGTTCAAAGCTTGAAAAGTCACGAAAGATGTGTATTTGTGCACATAAATTACCGTTTTCTAGAAAACTCATCGAGATATAATGAAGCCTTATGGGTCATGATGAAGAGCTCAATGAGATGATTCTATGATCAATTTTTGACGGAATTTGAAGCACATTTGCCGAAGTTCCTGAGGTTCAAAGCTTGAAAAGTCAAGAAAGATGTGTGTTTGAGCACATAAATTACTCTTTTTCTAGAAAACTCACCATGATACAATGAAGTCTTATTTGTCATGTTAAAGAGCTCGTCGAGGTGATTCTGTGGTAAAATTTTGAAGCTATTTGGAGCACATTTGCCGAAGTTTCGGAGGTTCAAAACTTGAAAAGTCACGAAGGAAGTGTGTTTGTGCACATAAACTACTCGGTTTCTAGAAAACTCACCAAGATACAATGAAGCCTTATTTGTCATGTTAGAGAGCTCGTCGAGGTGATTCTGTGGTAAAATTTTGAAGGTATTTGAAGCTCATTTGTCGAAGTTACGGAGGTTCAAATCTTGAAAAGTGACGAAAGATGTGTGTTTGTGCATATATATTACTCGTTTTCTAGAAAACTCACCAAGATACAATGAAGCCTTATGAGTCATGATGAAGAGCTCAACGAGATTATTCTATGATCAAATTTTGACGGAATTTGAAGCACATTTGCCGAAGTTCCTGAGGTTCAAAGCTTGAAAAGTCAGGAAAGATGTGTGTTTGAGCACATAAATTACTCGTTTTCTAGCAAACTCACCGAGATATAATGAAGCCTTATGAGTCATGATGAAGAGCTCAACGAGATGATTCTATGATCAATTTTTTAAGCAATTTGAAGCACATTTGCCGAAGTTTCGGAGGTTCAAAACTTGAAAAGTCACGAAGGAAGTGTGTTTGTGCACATAAATTACTCGTTTTCTAGAAAACTCACCGAGATATAATGAAGCCTTATGAGTCATGATGAAGAGCTCAACGAGATGATTCTATGATCAATTTTTTAAGCAATTTGAAGCACATTTGCCGAAGTTTCGGAGGTTCAAAACTTGAAAAGTCACGAAGGAAGTGTGTTTGTGCACATAAATTACTCGTTTTCTAGAAAACTCACCAAGATACAATGAAGCCTTATTTGTTATGTTAAAGAGCTCGTCGAGGTGATTCTGTGGTAAAATTTTGAAAGTATTTGAAGCTCATTTGCCGAAGTTACGGAGGTCCAAATCTTGAAAAGTCACGAAAGATGTGTATTTGAGCACATAAATTACTCGTTTTCTAGAAAACTTACCAAGATACAATGAAGCCTTCTTAGTTGTGTTAAAGAGTTCGTCGAGGTGATTCTGTGGTAAAATTTTGAAGGTATTTGGAGCACATTTGCAGAAGTTCCTGAGATTCAAAGCTTGAAAATTCACGAAAGATGTGTGTTTGAACATATAAATTACTCGTTTTCTAGAAAACTCACCAAGATACAAAGAAGCCTTATGAGTCATGATGAAGAGCTCAACGAGATGATTTATGATCAAATTTTGACGGAATTTGAAGCACATTTGCCGAAGTTCCTGAGGTTCAAAGCTTGAAAAGTCAGGAAAGATGTGTGTTTGAGCACATAAATTACTCGTTTTCTTGAAAACTCACCAAGATACAATGAAGCCTTCTATGTCTTGTTAAAGAACTCGTTGAGGTGATTCTGTGGTAAAATTTTGAAGCTATTTGGAGCTCATTTGCCGAAGTTACGGAGGTTCAAAGCTTGAAAAGTCACGAAAGATGTGTATTTCTGCACATAAATTACAGTTTTCTAGAAAACTCACCAAGATACAATGAAGCCTTCTTAGTTGTGTTAAAGAGTTCGTCGAGGTGATTCTGTGGTAAAATTTTGAAGCTATTTGGAGCTCATTTGCCGAAGTTACGGAGGTTCAAAGCTTGAAAAGTCACGAAAGATGTGTGTTTGAGCACATAAATTACTCGTTTTCTAGCAAACTCACCGAGATATAATGAAGCCTTATGGGTCATGATGAAGAGCTCAATGAGATGATTCTATGATCAATTTTGAAGCTATTTGGAGCTCATTTGCCGAAGTTACGGAGGTTCAAAGCTTGAAAAGTCACGAAAGATGTGTGTTTGAGCACATAAATTACTCGTTTTCTAGCAAACTCACCGAGATATAATGAAGCCTTATGGGTCATGATGAAGAGCTCAATGAGATGATTCTATGATCAATTTTTTAAGCAATTTGAAGCACATTTGCCGAAGTTTCGGAGGTTCAAAACTTGAAAAGTCACGAAGGAAGTGTGTTTGTGCACATAAACTACTCGGTTTCTAGAAAACTCACCAAGATACAATGAAGCCTTATTTGTCATGTTAAAGAGCTCGTCGAGGTGATTCTGTGGTAAAATTTTGAAGGTATTTGAAGCTCATTTGTCGAAGTTACGGAGGTTCAAATCTTGAAAAGTGACGAAAGATGTGTGTTTGTGCATATATATTACTCGTTTTCTAGAAAACTCACCAAGATACAATGAAGCCTTATGAGTCATGATGAAGAGCTCAACGAGATTATTCTATGATCAAATTTTGACGGAATTTGAAGCACATTTGCCGAAGTTCCTGAGGTTCAAAGCTTGAAAAGTCAGGAAAGATGTGTGTTTGAGCACATAAATTACTCGTTTTCTAGCAAACTCACCGAGATATAATGAAGCCTTATGAGTCATGATGAAGAACTCAACGAGATGATTCTATGATCAATTTTTTAAGCAATTTGAAGCACATTTGCCGAAGTTTCGGAGGTTCAAAACTTGAAAAGTCACGAAGGAAGTGTGTTTGTGCACATAAATTACTCGTTTTCTAGAAAACTCACCGAGATATAATGAAGCCTTATGAGTCATGATGAAGAGCTCAACGAGATGATTCTATGATCAATTTTTTAAGCAATTTGAAGCACATTTGCCGAAGTTTCGGAGGTTCAAAACTTGAAAAGTCACGAAGGAAGTGTGTTTGTGCACATAAATTACTCGTTTTCTAGAAAACTCACCAAGATACAATGAAGCTTTATTTGTTATGTTAAAGAGCTCGTCGAGGTGATTCTGTGGTAAAATTTTGAAAGTATTTGAAGCTCATTTGCCGAAGTTACGGAGGTCCAAATCTTGAAAAGTCACGAAAGATGTGTATTTGAGCACATAAATTACTCGTTTTCTAGAAAACTCACCAAGATACAATGAAGCCTTATTTGTCATGTTAAAGAGCTCGTCGAGGTGATTCTGTGGTAAAATTTTGAAGGTATTTGAAGCTCATTTGTCGAAGTTACGGAGGTTCAAATCTTGAAAAGTCACGAAAGATGTGTGTTTGAGCACATAAATTACTCGTTTTCTAGAAAACTCACCAAGATACAATGAAGCCTTCTTAGTTGTGTTAAAGAGTTCGTCGAGGTGATTCTGTGGTAAAATTTTGAAGGTATTTGGAGCACATTTGCAGAAGTTCCTGAGATTCAAAGCTTGAAAATTCACGAAAGATGAGTGTTTGAGCATATAAATTACTCGTTTTCTAGAAAACTCTGCAATTTACAATGAAGCCAGTAGTTAGTTATTACCGATTTTGGCTCACTTCCCCCCACCACTTTACTGCCCCGCACTACTTTACTTTCCCCCACCACTTTACTTCCCCCCAACCACCATTCTAGCTTTTTGTATATATTTTAATCTTTTAAGGGGATTTGCAATAAATATAAGTAAATTTTTAGTAACATTTCAATATTTTTCGTCAAAAAATTAATATAATGCATCTGTACAATGGATGTAATAAAAGTTTTACACAAAAGTGTAACTTGAAACGAGACATGAAGCAATCATGTCGTTTTCAACCGTCTTGTTCTAGTGTAGTGAATAAAGCAGACAAAAGAAAAGCAGATTTTTCCAGTAGTGCTATCAAGGAAGCCAAAATACCAAACCTGCTACAATCCCATTGCACAGAGTATAATAACCGGTACAAGAAGAAAACACTTAGTGCTCATTTACGTTCAAATCTTCATAAAAATATAGTGTGTGACAAAAACGATAACAGAACTGTGAAAGTTATAACTTCAGCATTTAAAAATCGTATTATTTCTTTTATGCTGCTTTCGGAAAAGAAACATGTAGATATTGGAGATTTTTTTGGTGATGTGAAGAAATCTTTTATAGAATTAATTTTACAACAACTTAAGAAACATAAATTGGTAAAGGTGAATGTTGAATTGTTTCGACAATACCTTTTACACTCAAAGGAGATTCTAGAACTTAAATCTTTTAATACAAAGAATAAGATTGTTTCTTTATCATCGGATATGGAAATAATCTTTGGTGACTTTTTGAGTGAAATCAAGGAAAAAGTGTCAGTGTTTGCTGAAAATGGATCAGGATGGGCCTTGTAGAAAATAATGCATTTAGAAGTCAACATTAACAAATATAATCCAATTCGAGCTTCCTCATATATTCCTTTACCGAAATAGATCGTTAACAAACACGCCATCATTAATGTGAAGGATAGTAGTCGACACTCCGTCAATGCGAGTAGACGTGTTCACGCAGCAGCGATAGTGGTGTTTACAGTTAGTGATAAATATAAACATAGATGAAATACCACTCCCAATACGAGGTGGTATTGCGGTTAAGACCGTAAGCAATCGTATATAAAATTTAAAATATAAAATACTTAAAATATTTAAAATAAAATAAACTCAACCAATTGCCATAAAGATGGCTAACCAGGAACCATTTAAAAAAGCACCCAAAATTAGGAGATCCCCGTAGGACAAAATGAATTAAATGAAGGTAGTAGTGTTTCAAACTATTATGACGCTTGGCAGGAGCAAGTGCAGAATAATAAACAACTACAACAAGCAATTACCCAATTACAATTGGAGATACACAATCTGAAAGAAAGATTGGAAGAGGAGAACAAGAAACAAAAATTATCTTTCAGCTCTCAAGAGGATATTGCTCCCATTGAATACCAAACAGATGAGGAAGAACTTGCCAGGGAGACAAAGTGGATCAGAACGAAAGTCAAAAAAAGAAAAAGAACTAAAACTGATTCAACCCCAATAATAAAACTAACAAATTTAAATAAGCAACCAGAGCGGCAGCAACAAAAACGAATTCATAAACCCCCGCCAATTATACTATCAGGAATTAAAAACCAGGAAGAGCTATGTGCAAGTACTGGCCAAATTATCGGCAGCGAGAACTTTCAAACAAAACTACTAAACAGGGATACAGTTAAAATAAACGTTTTGAACGAGGATTGCTAGAGGGTTTTAACGAATGAGCTCAAAACTCGGGGCCTTGCATGGTACTCTTACGAAAACAAACAAAATAGGGATATTAAAGTAATGATAAAGAACCTGCACCACTCATTCCAACCTAAAAATATTATAAGTAACCTAAACGAACAGGGATTTGTAGCCAAGAATGCGACGCTAAAACTGAAATGGAAAACTAAAGAACCTCTTGACATGTTCATTGTAGCCTTCCCAAACAATGAAAATGTAAAGAAAATATATGACATTAAAACAGTCTCCAACACTAATGTTACTGTAGAACCACTAAAAACCAATAAACTAATACCACAATGTAAAACATGCCAATCGTTTGGACACACAAAGAACTATTGCAACAAAACCCCTAGATGTGTTAAGTGCGCTGGCTCTCACCTCACATCTGAATGCAAAAAACCGGAAAATATTGCACCGAAATGCTGTCACTGCGGTAAAAATCACCCTGCGAGTTACAGAGGATGTGAAGTTATTAAAGAACTTCAAAAACTAAGAGGAAATAAAAACAAAACCCAATCAGTAGCAAAAGAAGCTATAGTGGCAAAAACATCTAACCAGAAGGTGTCTGGAAGGAAGGAAAACAAGGAAACCTATGAATCATATAGCTAAGTGTTGATGAAAAGGAAATCCTCAGGAACGCAAGAACCGAAAACCAATGAAGATAGATTAGACCAAATACTGGAACTATTAAAAAACCAAGATCTGCGTCTCAACACAATCGAGAGCACCCTTAAAATAATATAACGATTAATGGCCTCCCTACGTATAATGGAATGGAATGCTAATGGACTTGCGAAGCATCTACAAGAACTCCAGATAGTATTACATTCGGAGAACATAGATATATGCCTCATATCCGAGACTCATTTTACCACAGAATCCTTTATAAGACTCAAAAATTACTCAGTCTCTCAAACAGTACATCCCGCCAACACAGCACGAGGAGGTAGTGCTATTATTATCAAAAATAACATCAAACATTATGAAGAACAACAACACAAAACAATGGAAATTCAAGCAACTGTTATTACGATCGAGACAACCAAACAAAAGCTAAAGGTATGCGCTGTCTATTCTCCACCGAAATACAGCATCACCGCAGAGCAATACATGACACTTTTCAAAAAACTAAAAACACAATTCATTATGGGTGGTGACTTTAACGCTAAACATACCCAATGGGGTTCAAGGCTCATCACTCCCAAAGGACGAGAACTATATACAGCAGCTGCTGATTATGGCTGCCATTTTATATCCACTGGACAACCAACCTACTGGCCAACTGACCCCAATAAAACACCGGATTTAATTGACTTCTTCATTATTAAAAGTGTGTCACTGAACGTTATTAAGATTGAGAGTGGCCTTGACATGTCATCGGATCACTCTCCGATATACCTAACACTTAATGACCACATTATCACCAGGGAATATCAGCAAAGACTAACCAACAAAAAAATGGACTGGAATTACTTCAACAAACTATTGGAAAGCCAGATAAACATAACCAAACAGCCTAAAACGTGGGTACAATTGGAAGAAGATATTGTTAACTTCACTGTAGCGATCCAAGAAACCGCCTGGAAAAGTACTCCTGCTATCAAAAGATGAACAAATGGTCTTAACTATCCAAAGGAAATTTGCGAACTGATTACTGAAAAGCGAAAACTTAGAAGAAGATGGCATTAGACAAGGAGCCCCATAGACAAAAAACTACTAAATATAGCTACTCAACAACTAACTAAAGAAACTAAACGCATTAAACAAGAGTTAACAAACGAATTTCTTTCAAACCTGACCCTGGATAATGACCCAAATCACTCGTTGTGGAACGCTACAAAATATCTAAAACGTCCCATACCCCATGTGCCTCCAATCCGAACTCCAGATGGCAAATGGGCTCAAAGCAATGTGGAAAAAGCCAATATGTTTGCAACACATCTTGAAGCTACATTCCAGCCAAATGCAGGAGACAATATATTACCACAAGCTATAAACAGCAACTGCTCGGAAGAAATACCGTTAGTAACACCCAAAGAACTATTTGAAGAGATATAATACAATCTAAATGCGAAAAAAGCACCAGGCTACGATCTTATAACGGGCGAGATTTTAAAGCACCTTCAACGAAAGTCTTTGATTAAACTAACTAATTTGTTCAACGCCTGCATACGGATGAAATATGTCCCAAGTGGATGGAAAACGGCTGAGGTGATCATGTTGCCAAAACTTGGAAAAGACGCAAACAAAGTTGAATCCTACAGACCCATATCGCTATTACCAACTATGTCTAAATTGTTCGAGAAAATAATATTAAAGCGGCTTAAGCCATTCATTGAACAAAAAAAACTACTCCCTGCACATCAGTTTGGATTTAGAAACGACCATTCAACAATTGATCAAGTACATCGTATCACAGATGTAATCGAAGAGACGTTGGAAAACCAAAGAGTGTGCACAGCCGTCTTCATTGATGTAGCACAAGCATTCGATAAAGTGTGGCACGAAGGTTTACTGCACAAACTAAAGACACAAGTTCCCAGCCAATACTATCAACTCGTAGAATCATACCTAGCTGATCGACACTTCCGAGTAAAATATGAGGATGCGTACTCAGAACTAAAAGGGACTAAAGCTGGTGTACCCCAAGGGAGTGTGCTGGGACCGGTCCTATATCTTCTCTTTGTCAGTGATATTCCAACAACGCTGTATAGCACAACAACCACCTTTGCTGACGACACAGCGATCCTGGCAGTAGCAGAGACGGTAAAAGACTCAACTAAAAAATTACAATCCGCAGTCAACAAAGTTGCCGCATGGACCCAAAAATGGCGCATCAAACTTAATGAAACCAAGTCAGTACAAATAAATTTCACAAACAAAAAGATAATTCCCCAGCCAATCTTTATTAATGGCGTGAAACTTCCATATTGCAATACCGCAAAATATCTTGGTATGACACTGGATACTAAGCTCAGGTGGAAGGAACATATCAAGAAAAAACGGAATGAACTCAATATTAAATTCAGAAAAATGTATTGGCTACTTGGCCGTAACTCCAAGCTATCAACATATAACAAGCTTATGGTATACAAGCAAATTCTAAGACCAGTATGGACCTATGGAATACAACTGTGGGGCTGTGCTAGCATTTCTAACATCCAAATAATCCAAAGATTCCAAAACAAAGTACTGAAGTCTATCGTGAGTGCACCGTGGTATGTGCGTATATGTGATCTTCATCGCGATTTAGGGGTTGAGATGATTTCGGAAGTAATTGGTAGCTTTGCCGATTCGCATCAAAACATACTTCAAAACCACGTCAATAAAGAAGCCTCAGGTCTTCTTAGTGCGAAATATCGTACTAGAAGACTCAAAAGAACGAAACCTTTTGAACTTGTAAAGTGATCCCGAGGGGAATAACTTAGTAGTAGCAATGTAACTCTAATAAAATAGGATAGAACAAAATTGATCGTTAGTTATGTAAACTAGTTTTAATTGTAGTGGGTTCTGTTAGAAGTGGGCATGCAAATGCAAATACTGCAAACGAACCTTATAAAAAAATATATAAAAAAAAATTAAAAAAAAAAATTAATGTGAAGAATAAGGATCAACACTGTTTTGGATGGAGTATTATAAGCGCATTGTTTCCTGTCAAAGCGAACGCTGACAGAACAACTTCATATCCAAATTTTTTTAATATTCTTAACTTTGCCAGAATATCGTTTCCAGTAAAGTTAAAAGACATCAAATTATTTGAATTGCAAAATAATATTTCTGTGAATGTTTATGGTTTAGAGAGTGTTGATTGTGGACGCAAACACGAGATAGTTGGACCGCTTCATTATTCCTCTCAAAAATTTCCCTCACATGTAAATTTGTTATTATTGAATCAAGGTAAGAATTATCATTATTGTTGGATAAAGGATATGTCTAGGTTAGTATCTTTTCAAATTAATAAAGTAGGACATAAAAAATATTTTTGTGATGGTTGTTTAATATATTTTAATACAGAACACCAATTAGATATACACCAAAAAAATGATTGTAATCATGTGACAACAAAACTTCCTACAACTAAAATTAAAATAAATAAATATGGTCAAAATATTCCTGAAAATATTCTTCAATTTGAAAATTTTCAACGCCAGATAAAAGTTCCTTTTGTAATATATGCAGACTTTGAATGTTTTTTAAAACCTTTAGTGTTTGAAGTACCCAAAAGTTGTGATGAGTCTTATACTAAAAATACTTTTAAACACGAACCGTACGCCTTTGCTTATTTCATTAAATGCTCATTCGATAATTCATTGTCACTATTAGATTATTATTTCGGTGAGGATGCAGCTGAGGTATTTTGCAAACGAATTGAAGAACACATTCACAAAATTTACAATACTCATCTGAAGCATGATGTTAAAATGCTTCCATTAACAGACGAACAAAAAAAGGATTTTGAAAATTCTGTTATTTGCAGTATTTGTGATGAAAAATTTAAACCCGAAGATGTTGTGGTTAAAGATCATGACTATATTACCGGATACTATCGTGGAAAGGCTCACAATCTATGTAATTTACATTGCAAAATATCAAACGTTATTCCAGTTTTTTTTCACAATCTAAATTATGATTCCCATCTATTTATTAAACAGCTTTGTTGTGAAGGAGATATAATAGATATTGTTCCACAAACAAAAGAAAAATATATTTCGTTTTCTAAATCAATTTTAGTAGATAAAGTAGCTACAATGGACAATAGAATTAAAAATATTTTCATTAAACTTAGATTTCTAGATTCTTTTCGATTTGTTGCTTCATCGCTAGAATCTTTAGATGAAAGTTTAGAAACAGAGCAATGTATTGAAATTTAAAAAAATTTCAAAGATCCAAATCAATTTAATGAAATTAGAAGAAAAGATGTATTCCCATATAATTATATAAATTCAATGGAAAAATTATATGAAATTCAACTACCTGCTATTGATGATTTTTATGATACACTTAATGATAAACCTATAAGTCCCGCAGACTATAACAGAGCTAGAAATATTTGGAATTTATTTCAATGTAAAAATTTATTAGACTATACTAAAACGTATTTATTATCTGATGTCCTCATTCTTACTGACTTTTTTGAAGCTTTTCGAAATATTTCATTTAATATATTTAAATTAGATCTTGCTCATTATTATACATCACCAAGTTTAAGTTGGGATGCTATGTTAAAATACACTAAAGTAAAATTAGAATTATTAACAGATATTGATATGTTGTATTTTTTTAAAAATAACATAAGGGGGGGTATATGTCACTGCAGTGTTCGAAAGATAGAAGCTACTAACCAATTTCTTCAAAATTTTGATTCAACAAAACCATCATTATATATAATGTATTTAGATGCAACCAACTTATATGGACATAGTATGAGTCAATCACTTCCTATTGATAATTTTTCTTGGATGACTATTGAAGAAATAGATTCTCTTAAAATTGAATCATTGAAAGATAATGACGAATATGGTTATTGCACCAGAATGATCTTGAAAATCCCCTGGACAATGGTGCTAATCAGTGGGTCCTGCTTCCGCGGCTGGTTCTTGGGTATTTTTGTTGTGTTCCGAAGGACCACTCTCGGTTTTTGTCAGGCCGAGAGAAAACTGAATTGTACTCAATTGAAATATTTAATTACTTTATCTTTATTTATGTATTAAATTCTTAAAGTAACACACGGTTGATTCTGCCTCACTTCTCTGGGGTTGCAACTGAATTTCTTCTTTTTCAAGTGCGGTCATCTCACGGTCTCGTCTCCCTTCAGCGTCTCTTCTTTCCCTCAACCTACTTTTTTCCCCGCTCCACCCTTAGTTCGGGTGTTACTCAAGGATAACTTAAGATTTATATCTGGTTGACATCTAGTATGTTTTGCTTCACTTGCTTGCAACCACCAGATGTTGGCTATCACCTATCGCCCGTTAGAGTGGAGTATTTTGGAAGATTCCTTTATTGTGGGCAATAAATCAAACAGACCGAGTACTTGAGTCACGTTAAGCGCTTTACCCGACCTTATGATTTGTCTTTATGTACCCTTGTTACACAAATTAGGAATTTTCCCAAACGTCTGAATTGAATTCAGTCAGTTATATTTTTGAAATAGATATTAAATATCCTAAAAATTTGCATGAAGAACATAATGAGTTACCCTTTTTAGCTGAAAATATTTGTGCACCTAATTCTAAGCAAAAAAAGTTAATTTGCACTTTAAATCATAAAGAAAAATATATCATTCATTATCGAAATCTTAAACAGGCTCTTGAGAATGGGTTACAGTTAATTAAAATTCATAGAGGTCTTAAATTTAAACAAAAAGCTTTTCTAAAACCATACATTGCTTTAAATACTGAAATGAGAAACAAATTGAAATGTAAATTGGAAAAAGATTGTTATAAATTGTTTAATAATGCTATCTATGGTAAATCCTTGGAAAATGTTGATAAACGTGTTGATATAAGATTAGTAACACATTGGAAAAACATTGGACATAAGCAGGGTGCTGAATTTTTAATTGCAAAACCGAATTTCAAGAATTCTTTAGTCTTTAACGAAAATCTTGTTGCTTTGCAACTAGAACGGTTAAAAGTACTATACAACAAACCGGTGTATGTGGGGTTTAGTGTGCTAGAATTAACAAAAACTGTAATTTATAATTTTTATTACGAATACGTAAAACGGAAATATGGTAACAATGCAATTTTATTATACACTGATACCGATAGTTTAGTGGTTCATATCACAACAGACAATTTTTATGAAGATATGCAAAAAAATTTAGAAAATTTGATACTTCAAATTATAGTGAAATAAACCCACATAACATCACTAAAAACAAATCGGTTTTGGGTCGTATGAAAGATGAGTTCGCAGGAAGAGCAATCGAAAGTTTTTATAGATCAGGAGCAAAGGCTTACTGTATTAATTTAGAAGATTTGACTGAAAAAAAAGCAAAAGGTGTTAAAAAATATGTCATTAAAAATTCGCTTACTTTAACAGATTATAAAGATGTTATTAAAAAATTCGAAATTAAATATAGAAAAATGAATTTATTTCGATCAATTTTGCATGAAATGTATACACAGTTGAAAAATAAGGTTGCGTTGTCACCTGAAGATGACAAAAGGTATATAATTCGAGATAGTTTCAGAACTTTAGCGTGGGGTCATATGGATATAGACATTTTAGAAACTAAAACCAATAATGAAGATAAATCAGTAAACAATCTTATTAAAACTTTACGAGATTTAGTGGATAGTAAATATAAATAAAAAAATGTAATTAGCGTAAAAAATGAATAAAAATATATTTATTTTAAACATTTGTTTTATTCACCACCATTTTAGTTTCAATCTTCTTACGGTATGAAAGTGATCAAAAATATAGTATTATACTCTGTATTGGGGAGTACATTATACGTATTCAACCCCACAAATTCCCAGTATCAATATATCTGTTTAAATGATAGCAAAATTGAAACATATCCACACTGTTATAAAGCTATGAATTTTTCTAGAATAAATAATGTTGATGTATTTTCATACAATTTAAATTCCTCCAATCCTACATTTTTCAAAATCTTGTTTGTATATCATAATGGATCTCAAGTAGTATCAACTTGGAATGTAATTACTCAATGTTCTAACTCTTATTTTAATAAACACAATAATAGCATAAAAAGCGACGAATTTGAAAATACCTGTTCACATACATCATCCTATATAGCATTTAGTATTTTACTACTTTTAATTTTTCCTACCATTTTAACAATACTTTATTGTTACTTAAAAAATCGATTTAAATTTTGCATCCACTATCCTCCCACTACTAATAACCCACACAACTTTACCCCTCCTTCCCCCACCACAACCACCACCACTAATAATCCCAATCACAATTTCTTGATTATTTAAGCAATCACGTTAAGTCAACAAATAGTCATAATTAAACGTTAGTTTGAATCTAGCATTAAAATGTATAAATTTCATAAAAATCAATTCTCCAAGAAGACGGAAGAATTTAAAGTAACCCGCGCCGGTCTTGTTATAAATGAAACAATTTACTGTATAAACAAATCAAAATCTAAATGGATTAGTGTTGGTTTGTCTTTGGAGAGAGAATACAACCCAGTTATTAAACTAGGAGGTGCAAAGAATAATCAATACACTATTTTCAATTAAGAACAATGGATTTCCTTTTTGAACAATCAAGGAATTATGATGAGCTTGGTGCATTCTACCAACCAAGGATGGTCGCCTATGCAGGGGGATGGATACGAAATACATTTTACGTTTATTGGTGATTCAAGAATAATTAAGATTGTCCAAGATGGTGGCAATGAAATTTTTTTCGGAGGTGATACTATAAGTGTACTAACAAGTTTAGTGAATTTAGTAAAATATCAATTTGATATGTTGAAATCGCAAGAATTTCCATTGTACTATAACACTCTTTTAGAAGGAGTATCACAAAAAAAAAGTTACTTGATTAAAAATATGTATATGTCGGGGTAACATTAGGAATATTCTCCATCATTGATAATTTTGATTGTTTTATTAAGCAAATTGATAGTAAGGCAAGGCTAACGAATTCACCACTACTCGACCGCAACCTTTCCCTTCTTTTCAATTACTGCCTTCTTCACAGTTCCCATCCCCCGTGGTCCTCTTGACTTAAGGGATGGTACCTGTTCGTCCTGGTTTTCCCACGGACCGAAACTGCACACATGGCCCTTAATTGCGTCGGTAATAGTGACCTCGTTCGACAGTGCTTTATCTCCACGATAAACCTGTCAACCTGCTCTTCAGCCTTATTGCTAACTCAAATTTTACATTTAAAACTTAAGAACTAATAAATCTCCGACACGGCCAACCTGACATTTCACTCGTCCTCGGGTGATTCTAAAATTCAAAGACGACAATCAGTTCAATTCGAATAATTTCCCTAACTTGTTTAGACAAAACATTTCCCAAATTCAACTGTTTCTTTTTTTTTCTCTTTTTTTTCATCAACACAAGAGGATACAGATCCCCTAGTAATATCCCTTGAACTACTCTCTCTCTTTCTCTCTCTCTCTGACACATAACTTCTCTACGCTGTCTCCTACCCACTACGCAATAAACAACATTGGACTGTTGTTACTTGCAGTTGTAGTAAGACATATGTAAAGCTACCCCAGTGTCTGCTAATACAACGTCTCTTTCAACGTTCTACTCACTAACGTCTCTTTCAACGTTTTCCTCACTAACGTCTCAACGTTTTCCACACTAACGTCTCTTTCAACGTTTTCCCCACTAACGTCTCTTTCAACGTTTTCTCCACTAACGTCTCTTTCAACGTTTTCAAACTCCATGGGAATATTACTTTCGGGCATCTTTCGTAAACTCTCATGTGCATATTTATATGTTCGATTATTACTTAACGATTTCAAAGTATACCGATCGCCTTCTAATACTTCAGTTATTAAGAAAGGCCCTTTGAACTTTGGGTCAAGTTTTGTCTGGTGTCTTTCCTCGTTTTTGAGTAAAACAAAATCCCCAACTTTATGTCTAATTATTTTTGCCCTTGCCCGATCAAATCTTAGCTTATCATAATCGGCTACATTCTGCATGGCTTTTACTGCCCTATTCCTAAGTTCCTCAATGTTACAGGTTAAATTATCATTGTCTACACTATCTACTACTAATCCTAACGGTCGAGCAACCCTTCCAACTAATAATTCCAAAGGAGTAGCCTTTATAGAACGATGGATCGTGCAATCCAAAGCCAATTGGATGTCTTCCAGCGCGTCTTGCCAAGACCTATCACTAGTTTCAATAGCCGTCATCATATTTTTGAGCGTACTCATAACCCTTTCTACTTGCCCATTAGCCCTACTAGTACCAGTTGCTACCAAGTATAATTTTATACTTTGCAAGGAACAAAATTCACGAAATTCCTTACTCGAGAAACACCTTCCCTGATCAGCAATTATTCGCACCGGTAAACCAAACAGCGAAATAGCAAATTTTATAGCTTTGATACAACTACTAGAATCAATTTTTAAGGTATGTTATAGAAGGGTATATTTGGTGAACGCATCTACTGCAACTATTACATATTCTTTCAGGTCACTTCAAAATTGGTTGTAGCGTTGGCGAAATATCGCCAAATTGTACGATTTGGCCAAAAAGTGCCGCTTCTATTAGAGCCAAATTGACGATTTGCCGTTTAAGGCCTTATTATGCTTATTTTGCCAAAAGGAGGCGATTTGAACAAAATTGGTTGTAGCGTTGGCGAGATAACGCGAAATCATAAGATTTGGTCATAAAGTGCCGCTTCTATTAGAGCCAAATTGACGATTTGCCGTTTAAGGCCTTATTATGCTTATTTTGCCAAAAGAAGACGATTTGAACAAAATTGGTTGTAGCGTTGGCGAGATAACGCCAAATCATAAGATTTGGTCATAAAGTGCCGCTTCTATTAGAGCCAAATTGACGATTTGCCGTTTAAGGCCTTATTATGCTTATTTTGCCAAAAGGAGACGATTTGAACAAAATTGGTTGTAGCGTTGGCGAAATAACGCCAAATCGTGGTTTTCGGGCAATTTCCGACGAAACTTGCCGATTTCACGGATTTGACTATTTTTAAGCACAGTATTGTTAGGAATGACGGAAATAGCACGAAATCGTACGATTTACACGATTTGGTCAAAAAGTGCCGCTTCTATTAGAGCCAAATTGACGATTTGCCGTTTAAGGCCTTATTATACTTATTTTGCCAAAAGGAGACGATTGGAAGAAAATTGGTTGTAGCGTTTGCGAGATAACGCCAAATCGTAAGATTTGGACAAAAAGTGCCGCTTCTTTTAGAGCCAAATTGACGATTTGCCGTTTAAGGCCTTATTATGCTTATTTTGCCAAAAGGAGACGATTTGAACAAAATTGGTTGTAGCGTTGGCGAGATAACGCCAAATCATAAGATTTGGTCATAAAGTGCCGCTTCTATTAGAGCCAAATTGACGATTTGCCGTTTAAGGCATTATTATGCTTATTTTGCCAAAAGGAGATGATTTGAACAAAATTGGTTGTAGCGTTGGCGAGATAACGCCAAATCATAAGATTTGGTCATAAAGTGCCGCTTCTATTAGAGCCAAATTGACGATTTGCCGTTTAAGGCCTTATTATGCTTATTTTGCCAAAAGGAGACGATTTGAACAAAATTGTTGTAGCGTTGGCGAAATATCGCCTAATTGTACGACTTGGCCAAAAAGTTCCGCTTCTATTAGAGCCAAATTGACGATTTGCCGTTTAAGGCCTTATTATGCTTATTATGCCAAAAGGAGACGATTTGAACAAAATTGGTTGTAGCGTTGACGAGATAACGCCAAATCATAAGATTTGGTCAAAAAGTGCCGCTTCTATTAGAGCCAAATTGACGATTTGCCGTTTAAGGCCTTATTATACTTATTTTGCCAAAAAGAGACGATTTGAACAAAATTGGTTGTAGCGTTGGCGAGATAAAGCCAAATCATAAGATTTGGTCATAAAGTGCCGCTTCTATTAGAGCCAAATTGACGATTTGCCGTTTAAGGCCTTATTATGCTTATTTTGCCAAAAGGAGATGATTTGAACAAAATTGGTTGTAGCGTTGGCGAGATAACGCCAAATCATAAGATTTGGTCATAAAGTGCCGCTTCTATTAGAGCCAAATTGACGATTTGCCGTTTAAGGCCTTATTATGCTTATTTTGCCAAAAGGAGACGATTTGAACAAAATTGTTGTAGCGTTGGCGAAATATCGCCAAATTGTACGACTTGGCCAAAAAGTTCCGCTTCTATTAGAGCCAAATTGACGATTTGCCGTTTAAGGCCTTATTATGCTTATTTTGCCAAAAGGGGATGATTTGAACAAAATTGGTTGTAGCGTTGGCGAAATATCGCCAAATTGTACGATTTGGCAAAAAAGTGCCGCTTCTAATAGAGCCAAATTGACGATTTTCCGTTTAAGGCCTTATTATGCTTATTTTGCCAAAAGGAGACGATTTGAACAAAATTGGTTGTAGCGTTGGCGAGATAAAGCCAAATCATAAGATTTGGTCATAAAGTGCCGCTTCTATTAGAGCCAAATTGACGATTTGCCGTTTAAGGCCTTATTATGCTTATTTTGCCAAAAGGGGATGATTTGAACAAAATTGGTTGTAGCGTTGGCGAAATATCGCCAAATTGTACGATTTGGCAAAAAAGTGCCGCTTCTAATAGAGCCAAATTGACGATTTTCCGTTTAAGGCCTTATTATGCTTATTTTGCCAAAAGGAGACGATTTGAACAAAATTGGTTGTAGCGTTGGCGAGATAAAGCCAAATCATAAGATTTGGTCATAAAGTGCCGCTTCTATTAGAGCCAAATTGACGATTTGCCGTTTAAGGCCTTATTATGCTTATTTTGCCAAAAGGAGACGATTTGAACAAAATTGGTTGTAGCGTTGGCGAAATATCGCCAAATTGTAAGATTTGGCCAAAAAGTGCCGCTTCTAATAGAGCCAAATTGACGATTTGCCGTTTAAGGCCTTATTATGCTTATTTTGCGAAAAGGAGACGATTTGAACAAAATTGGTTGTAGCGTTGGCGAAATAACGCCAAATCATAAGATTTGGTCATAAAGTGCCGCTTCTATTAGAGCCAAATTGACGATTTGCCGTTTAAGACCTTATTATGCTTATTTTGCCAAAAGGAGACGATTTGAACAAAATTGGTTGTAGCGTTGGCGAGATAACGCCAAATCATAAGATTTGGTCATAAAGTGCCGCTTCTTTTAGAGCCAAATTGACGATTTGCCGTTTAAGGCCTTATTATACTTATTTTGCCAAAAGGAGACGATTTGAACAAAATTGTTGTAGCGTTGGCGAAATATCGCCAAATTGTACGACTTGGCCAAAAATTTCCGCTTCTATTAGAGCCAAATTGACGATTTGCCGTTTAAGGCCTTATTATGCTTATTTTGCCAAAAGGGGATGATTTGAACAAAATTGGTTGTAGCGTTGGCGAAATATCGCCAAATTGTACGATTTGGCAAAAAAGTGCCGCTTCTAATAGAGCCAAATTGACGATTTTCCGTTTAAGGCCTTATTATGCTTATTTTGCCAAAAGGAGACGATTTGAACAAAATTGGTTGTAGCGTTGGCGAGATAAAGCCAAATCATAAGATTTGGTCATAAAGTGCCGCTTCTATTAGAGCCAAATTGACGATTTGCCGTTTAAGGCCTTATTATGCTTATTTTGCTAAAAGGAGACGATTTGAACAAAATTGGTTGTAGCGTTGGCGAAATAACGCCAAATCATAAGATTTGGTCATAAAGTGCCGCTTCTATTAGAGCCAAATTGACGATTTGCCGTTTAAGGCCTTATTATGCTTATTTTGCCAAAAGGAGACGATTTGAACAAAATTGGTTGTAGCGTTGGCGAGATAACGCCAAATCATAAGATTTGGTCATAAAGTGCCGCTTCTTTTAGAGCCAAATTGACGATTTGCCGTTTAAGGCCTTATTATACTTATTTTGCCAAAAGGAGACGATTTGAACAAAATTGGTTGTAGCGTTGACGAGATAACGCCAAATCATAAGATTTGGTCATAAAGTGCCGCTTCTTTTAGAGCCAAATGGACGATTTGCCGTTTAAGGCCTTATTATGCTTATTTTGCCAAAAGGAGACGATTTGAACAAAATTGGTTGTAGCGTTGACGAGATGACGCCAAATCATAAGATTTGGTCAAAAAGTGCCGCTTCTATTAGAGCCAAATTGACGATTTGCCGTTTAAGGCCTTATTATGCTTATTTTGCCAAAAGGAGACGATTTGAACAAAATTGGTTGTAGCGATGGCGAAATAACGCCAAATCGTGGTTTTCGGGCAATTTCCGACGAAACTCGCCGATTTCACGGATTTGACTATTTTTAAGCACAGTATTGTTAGGAATGACGGAAATAGCACGAAATCGTACGATTTACACGATTTGGTCAAAAAGTGCCGCTTCTATTAGAGCCAAATTGACGATTTGCCGTTTAAGGCCTTATTATGCTTATTTTGCAAAAGGAGACGATTTGAACAAAATTGGTTGTAGCGTTGGCGAGATAAAGCCAAATCATAAGATTTGGTCATAAAGTGCCGCTTCTATTAGAGCCAAATTGACGATTTGCCGTTTAAGGCCTTATTATGCTTATTTTGCCAAAAGGAGACGATTTGAACAAAATTGGTTGTAGCGTTGGCGAAATATCGCCAAATTGTAAGATTTGGCCAAAAAGTGCCGCTTCTAATAGAGCCAAATTGACGATTTGCCGTTTAAGGCCTTATTATGCTTATTTTGCTAAAAGGAGACGATTTGAACAAAATTGGTTGTAGCGTTGGCGAAATAACGCCAAATCATAAGATTTGGTCATAAAGTGCCGCTTCTATTAGAGCCAAATTGACGATTTGCCGTTTAAGGCCTTATTATTCTTATTTTGCCAAAAGGAGGCGATTTGAACAAAATTGGTTGTAGCGTTGGCGAGATAACGCGAAATCATAAGATATGGTCATAAAGTGCCGCTTCTTTTAGAGCCAAATTGACGATTTGCCGTTTAAGGCCTTATTATGCTTATTTTGCCAAAAGGAGACGATTTGAACAAAATTGGTTGTAGCGTTGGCGAGATAAAGCCAAATCATAAGATTTGGTCATAAAGTGCCGCTTCTATTAGAGCCAAATTGACGATTTGCCGTTTAAGGCCTTATTATGCTTATTTTGCCAAAAGGAGACGATTTGAACAAAATTGGTTGTAGCGTTGGCGAAATATCGCCAAATTGTAAGATTTGGCCAAAAAGTGCCGCTTCTAATAGAGCCAAATTGACGATTTGCCGTTTAAGGCCTTATTATGCTTATTTTGCGAAAAGGAGACGATTTGAACAAAATTGGTTGTAGCGTTGGCGAAATAACGCCAAATCATAAGATTTGGTCATAAAGTGCCGCTTCTATTAGAGCCAAATTGACGATTTGCCGTTTAAGACCTTATTATGCTTATTTTGCCAAAAGGAGACGATTTGAACAAAATTGGTTGTAGCGTTGGCGAGATAACGCCAAATCATAAGATTTGGTCATAAAGTGCCGCTTCTTTTAGAGCCAAATTGACGATTTGCCGTTTAAGGCCTTATTATACTTATTTTGCCAAAAGGAGACGATTTGAACAAAATTGTTGTAGCGTTGGCGAAATATCGCCAAATTGTACGACTTGGCCAAAAATTTCCGCTTCTATTAGAGCCAAATTGACGATTTGCCGTTTAAGGCCTTATTATGCTTATTTTGCCAAAAGGGGATGATTTGAACAAAATTGGTTGTAGCGTTGGCGAAATATCGCCAAATTGTACGATTTGGCAAAAAAGTGCCGCTTCTAATAGAGCCAAATTGACGATTTTCCGTTTAAGGCCTTATTGTGCTTATTTTGCCAAAAGGAGACGATTTGAACAAAATTGGTTGTAGCGTTGGCGAGATAAAGCCAAATCATAAGATTTGGTCATAAAGTGCCGCTTCTATTAGAGCCAAATTGACGATTTGCCGTTTAAGGCCTTATTATGCTTATTTTGCTAAAAGGAGACGATTTGAACAAAATTGGTTGTAGCGTTGGCGAAATAACGCCAAATCATAAGATTTGGTCATAAAGTGCCGCTTCTATTAGAGCCAAATTGACGATTTGCCGTTTAAGGCCTTATTATGCTTATTTTGCCAAAAGGAGACGATTTGAACAAAATTGGTTGTAGCGTTGGCGAGATAACGCCAAATCATAAGATTTGGTCATAAAGTGCCGCTTCTTTTAGAGCCAAATTGACGATTTGCCGTTTAAGGCCTTATTATACTTATTTTGCCAAAAGGAGACGATTTGAACAAAATTGGTTGTAGCGTTGACGAGATAACGCCAAATCATAAGATTTGGTCATAAAGTGCCGCTTCTTTTAGAGCCAAATGGACGATTTGCCGTTTAAGGCCTTATTATGCTTATTTTGCCAAAAGGAGACGATTTGAACAAAATTGGTTGTAGCGTTGACGAGATGACGCCAAATCATAAGATTTGGTCAAAAAGTGCCGCTTCTATTAGAGCCAAATTGACGATTTGCCGTTTAAGGCCTTATTATGCTTATTTTGCCAAAAGGAGACGATTTGAACAAAATTGGTTGTAGCGATGGCGAAATAACGCCAAATCGTGGTTTTCGGGCAATTTCCGACGAAACTCGCCGATTTCACGGATTTGACTATTTTTAAGCACAGTATTGTTAGGAATGACGGAAATAGCACGAAATCGTACGATTTACACGATTTGGTCAAAAAGTGCCGCTTCTATTAGAGCCAAATTGACGATTTGCCGTTTAAGGCCTTATTATGCTTATTTTGCAAAAGGAGACGATTTGAACAAAATTGGTTGTAGCGTTGGCGAGATAAAGCCAAATCATAAGATTTGGTCATAAAGTGCCGCTTCTATTAGAGCCAAATTGACGATTTGCCGTTTAAGGCCTTATTATGCTTATTTTGCCAAAAGGAGACGATTTGAACAAAATTGGTTGTAGCGTTGGCGAAATATCGCCAAATTGTAAGATTTGGCCAAAAAGTGCCGCTTCTAATAGAGCCAAATTGACGATTTGCCGTTTAAGGCCTTATTATGCTTATTTTGCTAAAAGGAGACGATTTGAACAAAATTGGTTGTAGCGTTGGCGAAATAACGCCAAATCATAAGATTTGGTCATAAAGTGCCGCTTCTATTAGAGCCAAATTGACGATTTGCCGTTTAAGGCCTTATTATTCTTATTTTGCCAAAAGGAGGCGATTTGAACAAAATTGGTTGTAGCGTTGGCGAGATAACGCGAAATCATAAGATATGGTCATAAAGTGCCGCTTCTTTTAGAGCCAAATTGACGATTTGCCGTTTAAGGCCTTATTATGCTTATTTTGCCAAAAGGAGACGATTTGAACAAAATTGGTTGTAGCGTTGGCGAGATAACGCCAAATCATAAGATTTGGTCATAAAGTGCCGCTTCTATTAGAGCCAAATGGACGATTTGCCGTTTAAGGCCTTATTATGCTTATTTTGCCAAAAGGAGACGATTTGAACAAAATTGGTTGTAGCGTTGACGAGATAACGCCAAATCATACGATTTGGTCAAAAAGTGCCGCTTCTATTAGAGCCAAATTGACGATTTGCCGTTTAAGGCCTTATTATGCTTATTTTGCCAAAAGGAGACGATTTGAACAAAATTGGTTGTAGCGTTGGCGAGATAACGCCAAATCATAAGATTTGGTCATAAAGTGCCGCTTCTTTTAGAGCCAAATTGACGATTTGCCGTTTAAGGCCTTATTATACTTATTTTGCCAAAAGGAGACGATTTGAACAAAATTGTTGTAGCGTTGGCGAAATATCGCCAAATTGTACGACTTGGCCAAAAATTTCCGCTTCTATTAGAGCCAAATTGACGATTTGCCGTTTAAGGCCTTATTATGCTTATTTTGCCAAAAGGGGATGATTTGAACAAAATTGGTTGTAGCGTTGGCGAAATATCGCCAAATTGTACGATTTGGCAAAAAAGTGCCGCTTCTAATAGAGCCAAATTGACGATTTTCCGTTTAAGGCCTTATTGTGCTTATTTTGCCAAAAGGAGACGATTTGAACAAAATTGGTTGTAGCGTTGGCGAGATAAAGCCAAATCATAAGATTTGGTCATAAAGTGCCGCTTCTATTAGAGCCAAATTGACGATTTGCCGTTTAAGGCCTTATTATGCTTATTTTGCTAAAAGGAGACGATTTGAACAAAATTGGTTGTAGCGTTGGCGAAATAACGCCAAATCATAAGATTTGGTCATAAAGTGCCGCTTCTATTAGAGCCAAATTGACGATTTGCCGTTTAAGGCCTTATTATGCTTATTTTGCCAAAAGGAGACGATTTGAACAAAATTGGTTGTAGCGTTGGCGAGATAACGCCAAATCATAAGATTTGGTCATAAAGTGCCGCTTCTTTTAGAGCCAAATTGACGATTTGCCGA